>NW_016169263.1:0-17741 GCF_001687245.7 Rhagoletis zephyria
GGTCGCCTACTTTCATATAACGGCAAATTTAGAAACCGCGAAAAATGTGACAGTATAAATAGACTTAAAATGGGCGTTTCTCACCCTAATTGTATTATGTTAATGTTTGTAAATACTTATATGCTATATATATACTATTAACTTATCACACGATTCCTAACCTTGACAATACATGTCTGACTTCATTCACCACGATCTTGAAAACTGACCAAATCGGCGTGACCACACTCATGGCCCTCTTAATATTAAATAAACATCCGAAGACATTAAAACGTTTGAAATAAATCGCGTCTCTCTTTTTTGCATTTTTCACTTGGTGGCTGAAGTAATGAAGAATTGTAAATTCATAAGGGAAAATTATAGTTTTTGTAAGTTTTATCTTAATATCTTAAAAACTTGGAGACTTATTGAAAAATGATAAATGAATGTGAGGTACTAAATTTAATAGTAATTTAGTATATCGTCCTGTTTATAACAATTGACGCATTCCATAGATATTACAAGCCAAAGTTTCATTTTCAAAATTCATACAATTTGATTCAATTGCGCGGGCTAAAGATAAGTTTTAAATTAATCTTTCGTGGCCAATAACAATTGGCTTAGACATAAGACATCATAATATTACTATTACAATACGGTCAAATGCATTTCATTTTCCTCCATACAAAANCTTTTCCTCCATACAAAATCGACCCAGCCTAATGTACATACTTTCTTTGTCATGTAGCAGAGGTGTTAGAACAGGTCTCAAAATAATTCTGGCGCTAGCAGAATTTCAAATACGAGTACACTCACAAAATCTTAAGTTATTATCAAAACACTGAAAATGGGGATCTTGGGTCAAAACACCCGTCATAAATTGGAACATTTCCAACGGGCTCTGATAATCCTATGTTCGTTGAAAATCGGAAGGTTTTGTATTTCCACTGTTTTTCGGAAAATGAAGTTAAGTTGATAATTATTGACCCCGGGAAATCCTAAAAAATAGGTATAGTGATTTTGGGTTAAAATTAAACTCTAAACTTGTATTAGACCCATACCTACTAGATTTTCCCCTCTTTAAAAAAGTGCTATTCCAGACCTTAATTGTACAAAAAGTCTCTGAGCTATAAATAAATATTTTGTCGATTGTAATACTTCAATGCATTCTTCTTTTCAATGAGTGCTAGCTACTTTTACTGCAAATTTCAAGGGATTGAACATATACATACGCTACCACCCTCGAATACTTTCAGGGCTGTAGAAGCTATTGATGAGCGAAATACTCTCCTAATTTCTGATGCTGCTTTCGATGGCCGACGGTCGGTGGGGGTCATAAATGGTTTCATAAGTGGTAGTGATGTGTGAATAAAATTGTGCTAAACGAAGCAAAATCCTCTTGAGGTTTAAGTACTACGTATGTGCCTAGTTTGTGTGAGGCCCGAAATTAGCTGTTCGCCTGAGCATAAAAAAGCATTGACCACCCTTTTTTTTAAAGATAACGACCAAGTTGCACATACCTTAGTATTCGAAACGAATTGGTAACGATGCTACAATTGTCAAACACAACTTCAGCAAACCCCGGAAGAATTAAAGACAACAAAATTACACATTACTTAACCGCTTTTGCAACCAACTAATGACTGTGATTTTTCATTTCCACAAAAAGTGATATATTTTTGAACTGTCCAAATAGTCAGCCGATTTTATCTTTGTTATTTCACTTTTTCTTATTATTTATTGTGCCATTAAATCAGTTTGAGATCATGTAAATGTCAACGCTAGGTAAAAGTGGTAAAAGCGTTGAAAACAAATTTTAACAAATTAATTTGAAAATCATAATTTCACACACAACGGCTTATTATGCTCGCTCGACCAGCATCTGATGCTTGTTTATGATTGTTGTTTTTGTTGTAACTGATGCTATTGTTGTAGCTGCTGCATGCAGCTTTTATCGCCATCACATCCATAAAGTTCAACTTTACCGCCAAGCGTTGTTGTCTTTCAGTCGGTTGGTTGATTGCATTACATGCAGCATACTGCTGGGAGTTTTCTGCTGCCACAGTTCGTTCGATAGATGTTGCTGTTGTTGTTGCTGTTGTTGTTGCTGTTGCCGTCGCTACTGCTGCTGTGTGTAATTGCTTTTGTTTACGTTGTTGTTCACTTTCTTATGCTGTTGACATTTATTGTTGCCAGTGCGGTCCGCAAAGTTGCCGCGGCGTTCAAATCTGCATGTGAATGTACATATGTATATCTACCTACCTACACACATACATATGTACGTGCTTACACTAAATGCACGTGTGCACATAAAATATCTGGAAACTCTTTTCTCCTTTGTGATCGCTTGCCTTTCAGACGCTCTGCTCGAGTGCACTCGATGGTCTTGCCCTGCAGCAAAATTTAGGGACAGTCTGGCAAAGCGCTAGTTCCGCCCTACAAATTTCAGAACTGTCTCTGAACTACTGAAAAAGGGATGCAGAGTTGGACGGTTGAAACTCATATGTTGCTAGTTGCGCTGTCATCAATGTTACTCATCCTGGTCATGTGAAAGCTGACAAAAGATGCACAAATGTAATATACTATATTTTTTCGATTTTCTTAGACCCTAAAAGTAATAACAAACTGTTTTCGTTTAATTAATTTGTAATTCTCTACATAGTTTATGGGGCAACTGCTCAAATATTTCCAAAAAAGTCGTTATTGGGACATTAATATTATTTTTATACATATCTACGTACGTACAAAATACGAATAAAATCATATAAACTGTGTTTTAAATCTTTATACAAAACAAAGTTAAATTTAACGATTTTTCGTCAAAATATTTGACCTTTTAATCAGATGTAAAAAAATTAGCAAAAGTGGTAAACAATCTCACTTTGAAATGGGAGTGCTATTGATATGAACGATAATGTACATACGTAAATGTATCACTAAGCCCCCGAAATGTGTAGTTATGCATTGATTTTTTTTTTAATTTCCAATGTTCTTCATTTTCAATATTTTTCGTTTAGTTTTTATTTAAGTACTATGTCTCATACTCCATAAACCATTTAAATTCGAATTCCTAACTGTGCTGCAAACTTATAGAACTCTAAAAACTGTCTTCAAAATTTCAAATTTTTAATCAGATATTTTTTATAAATATTTCGAGTATTCTGTTTTGTAGCCCATAAAATTTTAGTGTAGTAAAGTGTAATCTTGCATCTTAAACGAAAATATTTAAATAGGAGAATGCCTTGCAGAGCGTGTGTAAAAACAGTTATAAAAAATCAGCGCGATTAATTATACTAAAATTTAATGGGCTATAGAACTGCATACTTATAAACTCTGATTTAAAATATTGAAGTTTTTATAACAGTTTCTAGAATTCTACTAAATTTCCAACACAGTTAGAAACGTGAATTTATTTGTTTATGTTATAATACTTATGAGCCATCCTTAAATAAAAAATTTACGAAAAATATTTAGCATGAAAACTATTGTGAATATTCAAAATTCTATATTTCTTATGAGATGCCGGAAAGTCTATGTATTACATTTCAATAAATTTAATGCAATTTAACGCTGAGTTATCACAAATAATCATTCAATATATCACCGTTTTTCTCATTTTTTGACACGACTTAGTTCAGATTTTTAATTATAGGGATCCCAGAAATACCCATTATACGTAAAAAATATAAATTATTTTTAAGAATAACGGTTTTAGAAAGTAAAGGAATTGACACTTTGTGTTGCTAAATTTAAAGCACAGTTTGCGTCAAAAAGTTAATTAGTTCAAAACAAATAGCTCTTGAAACATATAATGAAGTATTTTTATTTACAAAATTGTATGCGTGCTTATTTACAGAAAAGGCTCTATACTATACTTATTAGAACCAGCTCAAAACTAACCACATTTTTTCTAGCCCGGAGGTGACCCTTTTTGAACTATCCCAGAACTGTTGTTATATGAACTGTATGAGAACCATCTAAGCCAGAGTCAGCTCAGAACAAGTTCAAAAGTTCTGCAGAGGGCGACAATTGTCACTTCGTAGGACATCGCCATGTTAAAAAAGACAGTTGCAAGCATTGAGTTGGGATAGATGAAGAACCAGTACCGTCCCTTTTCAGGCTAGCTCAGCGCAAGTTCTGAACCAGTTTGATTTGCTGCAGGGTGGGTATACAATGGTTGAGTGTTGGTGTGCACTTATTTTTATTGGTACTTCTTGAAAAATAGTAAAAATGTCATAGTTACTATCAGGCTAATAGACTGTTGCAACATTTTCCTTACCGCAAATGTACATAATCATGCAGACCGAACAGCCAGCCTTCTTATCTCTTTCATCTATTCGTCGTTTTTTCATCTTGATGCATGTATGTATGTTTCTGTCTGTCAGCGCATATGTTCATAACTTTATTTAGCATTCATATCTTGGCACAACCTTTCTCTTATTAGTGTGTCTTATTACATGATTTTAACGCCCCGCCTTGAATTTATGTATGATATTATTATAAAATATGCACGTATATTTACTTACATACGTATGTATGCCCATATATACATACATTTATCTGTGAAGACTGATTTGTAGATAATTGAAAAGATTGAAAGGTAATTTCAACAGAAAAAGCAAATAGTGAAATAGAGACCTGGACAGAACCCTTTTTCACGGGTTCTTAATTTTCACTCGACTAAAATCTTTGGTCGAGCAATTTCTTCTTATGGAAACTTGAAATAGACGCAGGCGGTTAAAGCATAATATAATTCATGATTCGCAATTGGTTTTTCGCCAGTGGTTTTGTGTCCCGGTGCAGTGTTTTGAATCTTTTAGCTTAGCAGGTGAGGTAACTTTTGCGTGAATTTGGTGTGCCATCTCTTCAATAGTTTACGATAATATGCGCCCAATATGAAAAAAATCACCTCAAAAAACTCACCCTGGCGACGACAGACCCAGTTCGGTTCGTTTGTGTGCATCTATGCTTTTCTTTACGAGCTTTCAAATGAATGCGTTTGGTTGTCAACTCCTAGCAAACTCATCGCGTGTATAATTTTTCATATCCCTAAAGCTAAAAACCAAAAGTCAGTAATAATTGTGACTAAGGTCACAGGCTACCATTAGTCAATTTTCCAATATGAAATCGGTGATTTTATTGATAACTTTTGATATGGTAACTTCAGTTGCGTGGCCGCCGTGCTCGTGCGGTTAGAGGTGCGCACTACCACTCTGTAGGTCCAGAGTTCGATCCGTAGATCCGAGCAGCATCCAAACAAAATGTTGTTTTCCAGTAGATCCTAGATGATGATCTGCCGAGAAATACATAGCACCAATTAGATGAATATATAAAGCGTTGACAATCACAACTGTTCAGTTTAGCCAAGCTGGGTTCTCCGTTCCTCGTGCTACTGTGCTATTTCTTGAAGAGTTGCAGCTACAGCCAGCGTGTATTCTGGAAATGTATGCACATAATTATAGTTGGAGGAAACCTTCTAGCCACGCTCTTGCTCTTGCCTACTCTCTGTGATCGTAAGTTTCTCCAACTGCAATTATGAGGATATGTTAAGCTAATGCTACTTAAAAAAAAAAAAAAATGAATCAAGTGAACTATTTGAGCTTCTGGCATATCCAGAGTTTAGCCGCTTTGAATACTACTCCCAACACTTCTGATTGGCTGTTACATTGGGCCTCATTTGCCAAGCGCCTTGATGAAAGGCCTTGGGTTTATCCGAAAATAGCAATGCTTCGCTAATTAGAGCCTTGCATCCACTCCTTTTGAAGGCTTTCACTATGTGGAATCTGGACCAATCTCCAGGAGTTTTCACTTACATTTTAAGATAAACATTTGTATTTGTGACAGGTCACGTTCAAAGGCTCGGTTGGAAAAGATATTTTTGATCCGACGAAACGCTGCCTAGTATATGTACCCAGCTCCCCTCTTCGTTGATAATAAATTTACTCACTGTCGTGACGAATTATATCACGAAAAAGAAAACAAGCAAAAAAAAACCATATAACAGCTCGAAACGATATAACAACTCGAAAAAACTATTAAGGTAAATACCATATTTGGGATAGTTATTGAAGCCTCTGATATTTTGTTAGGATTAAATATGCAAAAAAATTACCACGTGCTGATTTTTAACCGACTTCACAAAAAGGAGAAGGTTATCAGATCGTCGGAATATTTTTTTTTGTATGTATGTTACCGCATAACTTTGGACCACGGTAACCTATTTCGATACTTCTTTTTCTTTTCGATACGTTCTTTTCATCGGAAAGGTGGTACCTCAAGCGTGGTCCCATAGTAATTTTGTTTAGATCTGATAATCGGATCGTGAAGAAATTAACGCTAATCTTAAATTTGTATAAGGGAATTGAAGTCGCTTTTATTTTTGCTTAAAATTTACTTTTTTTTTAAATATTCGTAATGTTTTCGAGCTATTTTTTTGTAGTTATTTTCTATAAAAACCCCGTGCAGGCTTTAACGCAAAAGATTTAAGTAACAGTTCCAAACCTTACTTGTACAACATTTAGGAACATTCAACAAAATTTCAACTTTTTAATCTGAATATTTGGCTCATTTTTGGGTATGCAGTTTTATAGAACATACAATTTTAGTCTAATGAATGCAAGTTTCAACCGGCTAAACAAATCGCGTTGATTTTGGAGATTTTTTTTTGGAAGCTGCTTCTGCGATTTTTTTTGGTTTTTTTTTTTATATAACAAAAACTTGCGTCGTTTTTTTGTTTTTTGAAATGTTGTTGTTAATGGTCTCCCGCATTTTTTCCATAAGAAATGCATGCTTTTATGGAAAAAAGTGCAAAAATCCGACACAAAATTCTCAAAAATCAACGCGATTTTTTAGCCGTTTGACTAAAATTTAATGAGCTATAAAACTGCATACCCAAGTATGCTCTAAATATTCAGATTAAAAAGTTGAAATTTTGGTAAATTTTTTTTTGGATTTTCCTAAATTTTGTATAAAGTTTGAACGTTTTGGTTAAAACTTAGACGGTATTTGTATAGAAAAAAAATAAAAAAATGTAGCTCGAACTTAAAAAAAAAAAATCAACACGTGGCCATTTGTTTGAGTCACTGTATGTAGTAGTGTTAGTCGATTTTGAAAGTTTTGTTTATAGCATATAGATTTCGTATAGATGAAATATTTAAATTTCGCTTTTATTAGCCGCGCGTCCGCATTAGCATTCAAATGAGGTTTGTATTCGTTTTTCTAACCTAATAACTCATTGCTTATTGAAAAGTTGCAACTTTGTGACCGCCTAACCTGCTGCCAGTTTAGTTTCTCTTTGTGCTTTGCAACCTCTCTCAACTGTGAACTTTGGCGCAACTATTTCTGTTGAACTCAGCTGAAGCAAACCAAAAGGCGGCGAGAAGTTGAGCTGTAGACTAAATTAGTAAATGTTTTTTATCACATTGTATTTTTCTTTGCAACATTTACGCGCTTACAGCTGCATTTTCATTTGTTGTAGCGTATTCGCACTTCATTTGTAGAAAAAATTTGCGAAGTAGAAATGCACAACATTTCTTGCTTTGTTGCCGCGAGTGAGAAAGATGTGAGCAGTGTTAGAACTTTGGCCAACCGAAGTCGGAGTAAATTACATGAAAAATCGTAGCAGAATATAAAATGGCGTAGTAGATTTTTGCATATCGCCCGTTTACTAAAATACTGTCACTATAATTCATAGCCTTTTTAGAGTAAGCAGAAAGCTCTGCTGACCCTTTTTATGTTGTATGAAAATGCGTAAAGATATCTTTCAATTCTGTTCCTGCAACTTTATTCATTTCTACTCACCTTAGCAACTACAACAAGAAGAACCAAATTAAGGTTAAATGATGGTGTTATTATATTCCTGTATTTCAGACAAGAGTACCGACGGTGCTAAAAAAAAATATATTAAAAATTTCGTTTCAATCATTAACATCGAGGAGAAAGTATGAAAGTTGTGCCGTTCCCAAGAAATGGTATTTTTCAAAATAAGTATGAATTTATATGAATTCAGAAGCTAGGCAGCCCTACAATGTTGTTAATTCTTTTTGATGTAACAAATCTATATGAATTATTCGTTTCATGCATTTATAAAGGGATAGTTTTAAAAAGAAACCCCTTGTTCTATTTATATATATATTTTTTTATAATTTTTTATATATATATATTTTTTTTAAATAATTTTTTGTTTTTTTTTTGGAAAAAAAAAAACGAAGTAGATTGTTGGTAAAGCGTAGTAGCGTTAAATTTCAAATCGCAGCAAATCTACTACGTTCGTAGCAAAGTTTTAACCTTGGATTTGAGCTTCTAGTACACACATTCCCAATGAACATTTAGTTTTGAGCATAACCTGATGATGTGCTGTATACTGACCTACATACATATGGCCGAAACCTCAAACGCTGTGTCTCAACCTAACCGCCACTTGGCTAACGTAGTATTCACATCAAAAATGCTTGTTTCTCAGGTTTAGAAAAGGATGTTTCTCAACAGAGCTTTTTCTCACCGAAGCGTTTTCTCTACTGGGCTTTTTGTAAACTGACCTTTTTCTCAACTGAGCTTCTTATCAACTTACGTTTTTCTAAACAGGCTTTTCTAAACTGAACTTTTTCTTAACTGAGTCTTCTCTAAACTTATCTTTTTCTAAACTGAGCTTTTTCTAAACTGAGCTTTTTCTAAGCTGAACTTTTTCTAAACTGAGCTTTTTCTAAACTGAGCTTTTTCTAAACTGAGCTTTTTCTAAACTGAGCTTTTTCTAAACTGAGCTTTTTCTAAACTGAGCTTTTTCTAAACTGAGCTTTTTCTAAACTGAGCTTTTTCTAAACTGAGCTTTTTCTAAACTGAGCTTTTTCTAAACTGAGCTTTTTCTAAACTGAGCTTTTTCTAAACTGAGCTTTTTCTAAACTGAGCTTTTTCTAAACTGAGCTTTTTCTAAACTGAGCTTTTTCTAAACTGAGCTTTTTCTAAACTGAGCTTTTTCTAAACTGAGCTTTTTCTAAACTGAGCTTTTTCTAAACTGAGCTTTTTCTAAACTGAGCTTTTTCTAAACTGAGCTTTTTCTAAACTGAGCTTTTTCTAAACTGAGCTTTTTCTAAACTGAGCTTTTTCTAAACTGAGCTTTTTCTAAACTGAGCTTTTTCTAAACTGAGCTTTTTCTAAACTGAGCTTTTTCTAAACTGAGCTTTTTCTAAACTGAGCTTTTTCTAAACTGAGCTTTTTCTAAACTGAGCTTTTTCTAAACTGAGCTTTTTCTAAACTGAGCTTTTTCTAAACTGAGCTTTTTCTAAACTGAGCTTTTTCTAAACTGAGCTTTTTCTAAACTGAGCTTTTTCTAAACTGAGCTTTTTCTAAACTGAGCTTTTTCTAAACTGAGCTTTTTCTAAACTGAGCTTTTTCTAAACTGAGCTTTTTCTAAACTGAGCTTTTTCTAAACTGAGCTTTTTTCTAAACTGAGCTTTTTTCTAAACTGAGCTTTTTTCTAAACTGAGCTTTTTCTAAACTGAGCTTTTTTCTAAACTGAGCTTTTTTTAACTGAGCTTTTTCTAAACAGCTTTTTCTAAACAGCTTTTTCTAAGCTGAGCTTTTTCTCAACGAAACTTTTTCTAAACTGAGATTTTTTTCAAGTGGAAATTTTCATCAGTTTTGCCTTTAACTTCTAAATGTTCAGGCTTCAGCATTGCAACTTTTCCATGGCTGGAGATTCAGTCGACGCTTACCTATATAATCATGAATGTATTTAAAATGTGTGCAAAATGCTTGCTGGTATATGTTTAGCAATGTTATATGACTGCCTTTGCTCCTTGTCCCCGACTAGGCATGCATTTTCCCCTCATCAATATTCATTATGCGAGCATTTGAAATTTTTCTTAACACTTCTGCTGTTTTTTTGTAATGTATTTGTTTTTAATCATGCATTAATTCACATTTGCACTACCGGTTGCATTAGAGTCTTCGTTTGCTATAAATATAATTTATTCTACCTTTGGCACTCACGCGTCGTATGATGAACGTGCAACAACAATTACTTACTGGCAAGAGTTCACAGCAAAGTTGCATGACGAATTGACATATTAATAGTCACACTGATTGAAGTGTACTTATGTATGTGTACATAGCTACAATCATATAGTTTAATTAAGTAATTTACGCGTTGAAAAATATGCGATTACCTTGTAATAAAAAAATTAACAATATAAATGTAGTTCTACATGCATAGAAATATGTACGTAAATATGTAAAAATTTTGTAAATCGACCAATAAAAACTTTATAGTAATTACGCTTGTCGATAAATTTTTTCAATTACACTTGATTGGAAATCGCTCGTAAAGTGGCATTCGAAATAGAGACAAGTTAAATATGTAAACTTGAATCAAACGAAGCTGAAAATCGAACTAATTAAATAAACAGACAACCATTCATTTCAAAAATTTATACTTCAAACGTTTGTTTTTTGTATATCATCAAAAGCTGCATTAATACATATGTATGTATGTATGTAGTATGTCAATCAACGCATTCTGTAGGGTTAAGAAAACATCCGCTACCAAATTAGCGCAAAACAAATATGTAAACAAACTTAGAACAAAAACAAATATCTATTTGTAAAACAAGTAAAAAATTTGTTAAAAGTTCATTGTCTTCAATTGAATTTACTGTAAAAGAATTGGTATTTATGAATATTTATGTACATACCTATACTATTCAAGCTTTTTCAAGTGGCACACAACTGAGAAATGCAATCTCAGCCACGTAGTACAACAAAATAGCTAAAAAAAAGCGTAAATACGTACGTGTAAATATGAATCTCTTATGGCTTTTCAATAACTAAATAAATAAATGAATAATAAAAATTACGGGTAATCGAAGTGTAAACTGCTGGTAGAGCAACCATACATACGTACATATGTTTGTAGGTAGGTTTGTGCATATGTATGTATGTATGTACGTTCATAGCTTTGCATGAAGCTTTCCAGATGCCCTGCTGTGCTGTTTGCCTCTGGTATTTTCAGCTTCCCATTGTGCCACTGTGCAGCAGCTAATTGTGAATACGTGAACTTTTGTTTTTGCCGCATCGCTCCGCTCCATCGATGCCATCAATTTGCTGATAACTACATATACCTAGTTGGCTGCCGTTCGACCATGGCGCTCGTTGAGACCCTCACGTCTTCAAGGGTTCGACATGGGGGCGGCGATTATTGCTGTGTGATGAGCATTTTGTTGTAAAATAAATATTTTAACGTTTATTAAGAAGGGATAACACGATTTGTACATTTGTACGGATTTGTACATTTTGACAGTTACAGAGTGGGGGTTTTGGATTTATTTATTTTATTTTTTTAAATCAGCCGAACTCTTTCTCGATAAAAATTTCTTGACAACACCACTCGATGACTGCCAAATGTACAAATTGTTTGATCCCTGCTTTACACGAGTATTTGATCCTCGTATATGTATGTATGTGTAAAATCCCAGTCGACACGATAAGGACCTCTTATGTAAGTATCAAGACGAATTCATACGAGGTGATGTTATAAGAAGTATAATGTTTGTTGTTACGAAATTTTTTTAAAATGCTTATTGGAGTTTATATAAGATGCTTGGTTTCAGAAGTTAATAAATTTAACCGAAATATGAGGTTGTATGTAACCCTTTAATGGCACTGATTTACAGCAAAAATGTTCTATGGATGCCACTATCCAATTTATATGTAGAATTTCTCGGTGAATACGAAATTAATTTTTTTTCTTTGGATACGTTTTCGATATATTTGGAATTTACCGTTATTTAGCTGTAATAAAAAGTTGTTCCACTTAATCACGTATATGGCGTCTGGAGAACAAAAACAGAGCTAAAATTTTTGATTCAGTGTAATTGTCGAAAATCTACAATTTAAGTATTGCAATTTTTTTTTTTAATGTTACACTAGAATTTTTTATGTATATTTATTAGTCATGTGTTTTTGTGAGATTTCAATATTTTTTTTTTAGAATTTTTTAATTACAATCATATATTTGTTAAACCATGTAAATAAAAATTATATATTCAAGATCCTATCTGTGATGTAAAATATGAAAACGATAACTGCATTTTATATAAAAATAAAACATCCTCGCATTTTTGTTGAAATAATCAAAACTTCCTTAGTACTCAGTAAATAGACAGCTTTAGGCTATTGTGATGGTTAGACTATTATTAACAATTTTTTTAGTTGTCTGAAAATTTGTAGTTACTAGATTTTCATTGTTTTTTCTTTTAGCGTATAGAATACGAACATACATAAATATACATACATACATAAATATAAACAAAGTAAACGCCAACTCATATACCACATTCAATTTGTACAATCGAATTGAGTTCAAAGCGATGACTAATTTAGCGTATTCAGCTCATTGCAAAATTGAAACCTAAAAAGTCACTACTGCAGCAACAGCAATATTAGTAGCAACAATTCGCTTAAGCGCCGCAGCGGTATAAAATGTATTTTTAATGATTTCATATGCAAAAGTAATAGCTAAGCACAAAAGCAGACAAACAAACCAAAGCATTGACACAAAAAGTGAATAACAATAAAAGCATTGGCACAAATGATGAATGTAGTATAAAAGCAACGAAAAACATATGCACATATGTACATATGTACATACACCAAGAGGGAAAACGATAGAAATAACATCGAAACAACTAAGATAGCCAGCAAAGCATTGGTTTCCACTTAGCTTGACTGAGAAGGCTTAAAGCCAACTAATTATTCGGAATATGACAAAGACATACATGCCGGTTTGTCTAAAAATGCCTTTGTTTGTGCTGAAAAAAAAACTTACAATTTGGCTTTTGTTCTTTTTATTTTTGCAATGCAATGTAATATTTAAGCGTTTATTAGCGAAAGCTTAAATTAAAGTAACTAAACTTATTTTGCGTAAGAACTTATAAACTATAAGATTTTTGAGTTAAAATAGCTTGTGCAAAAATTGTTTATGCACACTCATGTCCGATATCGCAGGCTGGTTTTAAGTTACGCTGCGTTACGTCTGCACTAACTGCACCTTAAGTTTTAGCATATCTCTTACAAACTTGTCTTGTTTTTTCTAAAGTTTTATTTTCCTCTTTTTAACAACGCGTCGGGCGCACAAGTCAAGGTTCCAAGTTGTTTGCGGTAGGTCTCGCGAGAGTTGTATACGTATTTTTTTAATCTGTTTTTTATTGTTGTTGCATTCGTGCTGCTGCCGGTTAAAGGCCATTCCAACAAACAAACAGCTAATTTTGTCAGCCACGGTTAGTAATTATTAATTTTAAACGATGCTAAAATTTTCCCTCGATAAACTCAAAAATATATATAAAATTAAATACATAAACAAATTTATACACATACAGTTGCTAAATCGCTTTGTGTGTATTTACCATGTGCTGACTACCTATGTTTATTTGCATGTTGTAACTATTTAAAAATAATTACGTTGCTAATACCAAGTAATTGTGATAGTCAAACACCATAATCGAGCTTGAGGTACTCGTATGCCGTCATCGTTTCAAATAGGCAGCAATTATTATGATTTCTTTTAAAAGTAAAATTAAAAGATAGTTTCCTATTCGGACGGGTGCGCTTGCGCAGTAATTGTCACTTCTGGGAACCTAAAGAGACGCTCTGAAGGTGAGAGTTACCACTCTGTTTTTTCACTTCTGCAAAGACCTTGAGGAAATCTGATGCCATACCATAAAACTAGTTTACACGGTAAAGACTACAGGTCATAGTAGGAGAGCCCATCAAACTAAACCGAGTAGAATAAAAAAAATTCTGGAGTCAAATGGAGTCAAAAAATAAAAATAAAAAATAGGAAAGAAAAATAAAAACGGGGACATAATAATAACAAAGAGGAAAAGAACAAAAAAGATGAAAAAAGAAAGGTGAGAAAAAAAAACAAAAAAATAAGGACGAAAAATAAAACAAAACAGATAAAATACATTTCGAAACGAAAAAGAATAAAGTTAAAAATATATTTAAAAGGTTTCAAAAGTACAGTTAAGTAATTCAAAACAGCAACAAAATAAATTTAAAAAATTAATATTTATATGTATTTTTTTAACAAAGTAATAACTTAATGTAAAAACTATTTAAAAAATGAAATAAATTAAAATAAAATAGATTAAAAAATGACTTGATTTAAAAACTGGCAACTGGCTGAGTCAGTGGGATCGTCGGTTCGAATCCTACTGAAAGAAGTCTGATGAGGAAATGTGGTGATTTCCGATTGCTTTTCCACAATAAATTTTCATTTAAAAAACGGCCTCGAGCTCAATATAAATTGTTGATTTAAAAACTTTAAAAAATTAAGCATAAAAAATATAAAAGTGATTGTAAAAAATAATATAAAAAAGAATATAAAAAAATATAAAAAATACAAAAAGACCAAAAACATACTATATATAAAAAATAAGAAAATATAAAAATATCTCGAATTTAAAAATAATAAAAAAATTTAAAAAAGATTATGGAAAATATTACAAATAAAGTAATATTAAAAAGAAAAATAAGTAAAAAGTAAAAAAATATGAAAAATTTAAAACTAAAAAAAAATATAAAAAATTTAAAAGTAAACAAAAAATATAAAAAATTTAAAGGTAAAAAAAAAAAAAATTAAAAGTAAAACGATTTAAAATACAATAAAAAGTAATACAAAGAATATAAAAAGACATATATATACAAAAAAAATAATATAAAAAAATTACATATTAAAATAGTCCTAGGGCTTTTTTCAAGTAGCTTTTAGGATTTATCTACCTTTTAAACACAAATTTTTTCCAAAGAAATGTATTCAAAAGGAATATAATTTTTAAAAGCTCTTTGATAAAACGGATCTTAATATTTTTACCAATATAGGAAAGTAATGTATTTTGAACAAATTTCCCTAGCTACATGTTGAAATTTATACATACATCCTCTTATTACTTTTTCGGCAGAATAAATCAATATCAGTAACTTCACATGAGAGATATCTCAGGTACTGCCAACTTTTCTTGATCTAAATTTGTCATACATATACATATGTATACATATTTTAGCATGCAGGCACTAATTGATTTTTAGCGGAAAGAAAAAAGAAAAACAACAAAATTTTTAACGAACTCAGAGCTGACGGCACCAACTTCATGTAACTAAGTATCCCTTCTTTATTTCATACTTAGAGTGCTGCAGAAATAAAGCTGGCAAACTATAGATACTATCGACACGACTATCGATGGTTCCCGTCTGACGATAGCTCTATCGATGGTCGAGCAACTATCGCTTTTCGAGAGAAACCATAATTTCATATTTTGTTATCCCTTGTCCAGCACATAATTGATTTTATACATATCGAAACGCTTGTTTAGGAGATCAACGCATTTTTTGGCAGATTAAATCACCTGTTATGCTTCTTAAGAGCAAAATACAAGTGGCTTGCTTGAAGGTTTCATCAGCCGTTTTACCGGCAAACTTTTTTGATTTTCTGGCCACTATGTTGAAGTTTGATAAAACTGCTTGTGTTGTGTGGCACAATCGCCTCATTTGTATCACAATTTTCACAGAGTGTGGACATAGGAGAGAAAAATGGAAGAAGACCAAACTATTTTACATTATAAAAAAAAAACAAAAACCATAATTTTTTCTATAACATTATTCATTGTTGTATAACATTATTCATTTCACGTGGAAGTCAGTAGATACCCAAATTACTTATATATTTTCATATCTTTACCATCCAAATATGCCCCTAAGCGCAATTTCACTTTTTTAATTAAGGTGCGATTAACTGACATCAACTCGAACGCATGTATGTACATACAAACATGGTTACTAAATGTTTGAGAGTTCATACCTTTAACATTAAAGTTTTCTCGGATATTCGACCTGAGGTGTTGGAAATAAAGAAAACTAATTACAGTGTTCATCTGCTGCTGAAATTTAATATGCCATAAGACGTTAACGCAACTTTGACAGTCAAAAATTTTAAGTAACTTGTATGTATATATGTATGCAGTACTTGCAACGCTTCAACAAAGAAGAATAAAATAAAGTTCTTACATATATTAGCTAAAACTTAAGTAAAACTAAAAATGAATGCTTGCATTTCAGTGTTGTTGGCTATCTATGACCTTTCTCTTTCGCTTGCTCCCAACTTTTTAATTTTTATTTTTATTTTGTTTATACTTTGTGGTTCTTTGTCCACGTAGTGCAATGCTTGGCTTTATGTTGTGTCGCTTTTGAGATGAATTGTTGTTGTTGTTACTTTTGTCAGTTTCATGAACTTTATAATTGCACCTAAGTTTGATTTCCTGTTTTTCAGCTAGTTAATTGGTTTTTAGTGTTGTCTGACAATAAAGTTTTGTTTAGTAAAATCTTACTTGGGTTCATATTTCTAGTTTACATTACAAAGCTTTGCCTGCTGTTGGGTCACTTTTCTGACCGAAGATATTGCTGTCTAAGGCCCAGTGTCCTGTGAAAATGGCATTGAAACTAGATGAGATCTACGTAAATATCGCCCATCTACTAAAAAACTATCAGAGCAGGACAACTGAAACCTAGAAGTCATGTTGACTTTTTTTTAAAGTGTTTTTTGTTAATTGTCTAATAAAAATACCGTCCAATCGAAACCATATAAATCACAGTTTCATACCTTATACAAAATCTAGGAAAGCTAAACAAATTTTCATCAAAATTTCAACATCTTAATCTGAATCTTTAGAATATTTTTGGATATGCATTTTATAGCCCACAAAATTTTAGTCTGATGAAGTGCAAGATTCAACTGGCTAAAAAATCGCGTTGATTTTTGAGAATTTTTTATATATATATATATATTATTTTTTATGTATGTTACCGCATAACTTTGCACCACCGATTTCGATAATACTTTTTGCAACGGAAAGGTAGTGTCTCAGAGGTGGTCCCATACTAACTTGGTTTAGATCCGATCATTGAATCATGAAATATATAGATATATATATATTTTATATATGTTTTTGCTAAAAATTACTCGTTTATATAACAAGTGCAATTTACAAAAACTAGCTTAAATTTTTTGAAGTTTTGTTCCTAACGGTCTCCCGCATCTAATTTAATAAGAAATTCATGCTTATATGAAAAAAGGGCAGAAAGCCGTCACAAAAAAAAATCTTAAAAATCAACGAGATTTTTTAGCCGTTTGAAACTTGCACTTCATTAGACAACAATTGTATGAGCTACAAAATTGCATACCCGAAAATGTTCTTAAAATTCAATTAAAATGATGAAAATTTGTTGAATTTTCCTAATTTTGTATAAAGTTTGAAACTGTGGTTTATGTATGAGCCGTTTATTTTGAAAGTGGCATAAGCCACTTCACACCTCTCGTGCTTAAATGAACGGTTACTTGTATCTGAATCTGACGGTTATTCGTTCAACTTCATCAACCAAATGCAGAAGGTTTTGTCGTTAGTTTATGGCCATAGAGCGATTTACAGATGCATTCGGTTACAAGTAGCCGGTCATTTAATCACAAGAGGTACGAAATGACTTATGCCACTTTATGGTTTGGGTTAACGCTTGGACGGTATTTTCATAGAAAAATAACGAAAAATATTTAGCTTGAAAAACAATACGAATATTTAAAAAAAAAAATCTACACATGTTTGGAGTCACTGTATATTGCGAGATCACTCGAAAAATTTTCTCCCTTTCAACACAGACAATTTTTGAATCCTCCGTGAGATTTCAACTTCAACAAACATGTATGTATCTGTGTAAAAGTT
>NW_016169264.1:0-14107 GCF_001687245.7 Rhagoletis zephyria
TATTTTGTTTTATTTTATTTTATTTTATTTTATTTTATTTTATTTTTTTAATTTTTTTTTTATTTTTTTTTTATTTTATTTTATTTTATTTTATTTTATTTTATTTTATTTTATTTTATTTTATTTTATTTTATTTTATTTTATTTTATTTTATTTTATTTTATTCTATCGTATTTTATTTTAATTTGTTTAATTTTAGTGTATTTTAGCTTATTTTACTTTATTCTATTGTATTTTCTTTTATTTTATTGTATTTATATTGTTTTTTGCTGCACTGTGCTGCAAAGTACAAAAACTTTCACAGGCGCAATTCAGTTGCTTTTTCGGCAGTTCCACTCACTACCAATTTTTGCACTAAAAATTAAAAAAAATGAATTAGCGTTTAAAATAAATCATGTACATAAGAATCTCGACAAAGTGCTATAAATGTAATAATAATCGCCACTTTTGAAAGTAGCAGAAAAGTGGAAGATTAGAAAGAAGTAGATAAAAATGGTAGTACAACAGAGCACTTCACTGAAGGATATGAGGAATGAAAAGAAAAAAAATACTTTCATCCGTCGTTTCGAGTGGGTAAGACCGGGACCGGGTTAGCTAGATTTGAGGTGAAATGCAAAGCAGAAAGAATAGGTACTTATCGTGGCCAAGTACACAAATGATGGCAGTAAATATGTAAGTGGGAGTTCAAACCTAGTATGAAAATGCCAAAAAGAAAATTTCAACTCCTAGAAAAAATGTTCAGCTTTTGTTCTTAGCGAATATGAAATGATGCAGCTTTATTTTCTATGCAAATTTTCATTTCATTCAACGATTCTATTCTTTCATTTTTTACTCTGAAATATTTTGCTCTTTTAGGCGCTTTTGATTTTTGTAGTTTGCTCTAACATCATTCCATTTGCATGAAAAAGTTCTGCATTAAAAATGCAATGAAATTCATGTACATAGCTAAGCAAAAGTTTGGCGGCGATATGAAAATAAGTCGGGCGTTTGTTTATGACCGCCATTTTGGTTTAGTGAACGGCTGTGCGATATGAACTTGCTGTATTTTTACTTACATACATACTTACTTACTCCTTCGCTCGAAAGCCTTTTGCATTTATTGCGTTTGATGTTTTGGTTCGACCTTTTTTATCTTCTTTTCTCATCTTTTGATTAATGTCTTAGGCTTTTGGGTGGCTGCAGAATTTGCCTGCTTTTTAAATTCATTCTTAGTCACCTTCAAATGAATAACTGAATGAAAATTTCCATTTTTACCTCTGATTTTTGAACGCTTGATTTTAGTATTTATTTTTGGTGCACTTAGATAGATGACCTTCGTTCGACGGGTTTGGCTTTGTGCGTACACTTTTCATCACTATGAATATAAAAAAGTGAAATCAAGACCAATTGAGTGATATTGATTTATATTTTATGCTTGTGTAATTTTGCAAATGGATTATTTAGGAAGACAGCAAGATTTTAAATGACCAAAAGTACAGAAGATGAATTACTCAATTGGATGTTGAATTAAATACTTAAAAAATCCATCTTAGGAAAAGTTTAGTTTTTTTCAGATTATTTTAGAAAAGGAAACAATGAAGTGTCGTCCTGTCAATTTCCCAGAAAAATTTTGTTAGCTTTCGGCTTTGCTTTTTTCTTTTGTTTGTTAAATTTTCTTTCAAATTTTAGTTTTTATTTACAAAAAATTAGTTTTTTATTTTATTAAATTTTTAGAAACTGATTTATTTTATTCTTTTTTTTTTAATAAAATTGTTTCCCATTTAATTTTCTTTATATCCTTGGATTATGCTATTTTAAAAAGAAATATATATATTTTTTAATTTCATTTAACTTTTTGGTTATTGTTTATCTATTTTTCTTTATCACTTAAAAAAATACCAAATCTTCTTAGTTAAATTTTTTTATTTTTTAGAACTTTCTTTCAAAGTATTTTTTTAAATTTAATTTTTTTTTTAATTATATTTTCTTTTTATCATTTTGAAAAGAACAAATTTCTTATTTATTTTAATTTTTAGAAACATATTTCTTTAATTTTTCTTTTGTTTTTAAAAATAAAAAATATTTCTGGATAAAAGGGTTGACATTTTGGTGAACATTTTTTTTAAACATTTAAGGTTTTACTTGTGCGAATTTATGTTCCTTTTATGGGATCCCTATAACTGCTTTCAATTAGTGTTTATTATGTAACATTTATTTTCAGCAAGAGAAGAACCGATTTTCTTCAAAACTATTACCTTATTTTCACTTTGCACTAAAAAATGTTAAAAAAAACAAGTAATTTTTAAGCAACAATCAAAACCGACTTCAGTTCTCTTATACAAAATTAAGTGTATTGTTAATTTCTTCATGTTCCAATGGTCGGATCTAAAACCAATCTATTATGGGACCACCTCTGAGGTACCAGCTTTCCTATAAAAAAGGATTATAGAAATCGGTTAATGTGGTCCAAAGTTATGCGGTAGCATACATAAAAAAATATTCCGACGAATTGATAACCTCCTCCTTCTTTGAAGGCAAATCTGTTGAAAAATGAATACTCTCGCCTATTTTAAACAGAAAATTCTAGTTTGACACCAGTGTGCAGTGTCGAAATCCAAAATCATTAAAAAAGCTTTCCTTCCAAATCTCAAGTGTGCACAAATCGTTTGTTATCAGAATTGCATCTTCGTCTCTGCAGGTACGAACTCTAGCTTTGAAACCATTCGACCACAATCTTACCTTTTGATGGATTCTCAAGCTCTTCGCATTCACGTCTCTCTCCGCTACGCCCCTAAGGACTGCAAAATCGTTTCTATTGATGAATATTTCCCTGCCATATCAGTTCTTCTCGATTGGGTGGTAGATGGAACTGTAAATCAAATAATGGTCCTTAGATTTCAAGGTGGCCAATTTCTTAGCTACCCACGCAGATGGTGACAAGTGCTGGCGCTCATTTTTCATTGCGCAGAGACACTTGCGGACCCTTACTACAACCAGGTTGAGAGCCGAGTCTTTCTTGGCTTGTTCGTTTGAAGCGTCACTTCATCATCAATTTGTTTCTTTCTGTTGTTTTTTGATATCCAAGTGGATACTTTGATGCTGATATCTGTTACTAAGAACCTTTGTCTTCTTTGCCGAGGCAGAGTTGATCAGCTAAGACTTAAGACTTTTTGAACCTCCCGTTTATTTATCTAAGTGAATATTCAACACACCTATTCATTAAATGCCAATGTATTTAATATAACAAATTTCAATTAAGCTCTTGTGCATTTATTCTACAGAATATAACACACTGTTCGGTGACAGCTTAATCCTTGCGTAATTTTGGAAGTACTTCCTTAATGCCGCAACGTTACGTAGAAAGACAAAAGAAAAGGAAAAGACAAATTATGTTGATTGTAATATTCATGACATGACTGATATAAATAATATGCCATAAACGTATGAATGTTATTTTGTATCTGGCGCTTGCGTAAGTATCAATTCTGTGGCTGTGTCGCAAACAGGCTAGATGCCTCTATGACTTCACAAAGTTAAGAACATTTATTTTCATTTAATACCCAAAATCGAAACTACCATAGTCGAGGATATCACATATAAATTTTGGCCCCAATTGTAGTCGGTTGAGACGTCTTCATACGGCAATCTGAATTACCCCTTTGCAACACGCCTTAACCGACTTCAATCGGGACCAAAATTTATATGCGATATCCTCGACTATGGTAGTTTCGATTTTGTGTATTAGATAAAAACAAGGTTAATTTTAATTTTTTGAGTCTACATACATAGAGGAATCTGAAATTTGCCCGCTGTGCGACACGCCCTACTCGTCTCCAATCGGGGTCAAAATTTAAATGTGATATCTTCGACTATCGTAGCATCGACGTAGGGGTAGAGGCTTAGGAAATCTGATGTAAAAATTTGCTTCCTACATTTCGAGACCATCCTAATGTATGTGTATGTACATATGTATGTATATTACACGATCACACAAGCATATACATAATTTGTAATCTTAAACTTGTTACAAGTGTATTAACCATAGCACCTGGTTAATTGTGTATCAAGAGGTCATGTTTTTTTCCGTTTTTTTTTCCTTTTTTTCTTTTTTCTTTTAATGCTAAATCACCTTCATCGTGCGTCTTTAAAGCAAGGAAAGGCAGCAACGAAATCAGAAGAAACGAAAATATAAGCACACCGCACTTTTCTCATCTCCTCAAAGCCACCCAGAAGCACGTATGTACTTGTTTAGTGTCAATAATGACAGTGACTTATCAGAAAATGTAGCTCCTGTTGCCCAAATTTTGAGTGCACATCAGCCAAATTTCTGCAGAGGAATGGAATGACATGAAAATTTGCTTTTGCTCCCTTTTTCATATACTCGTACATACATATGTATATATGTATGTATGTACGAAAGTAATGATGGTTAAGAAGCTTGACTAAAAAGTAGATAACATACACAGTAAGAATATTAAAGCTGCAATTTTAAGTTAGAGCCTTTCTAAAATCGAGAAAAAAATGTATATAAAAATTTTAAACCGACACAATAGAAATTATCAAAAAAGATATAGCGTAGCCAAATTATACAATCATTGTGAATAAATTTAAGAGTACATGTGAGCAAATTTCATGAGTTGTTAAATTTTTCGACAAAGACACATTTTTTGGTGGAAAATGGTGGCACACTTATCTTAGAAAATGCATTATCTTCAGTTTTGTATAAAGAACAAGATACCATCACGAAATTGTATTTAAATGGAAAATTAAAAAAAAGACCACTCGTACTCATATACCCGCGTAGCAGCAATTCATATTAAATATTCAAAAGTAATTAAATGTTGGCGTAGAAGATTTTTACATAGTACTACATATGCACATATACATACGCACATACATATATTACTTACTTCATGTATTAAACAATTTTAGAATGAATTTCGAGTGTGTCAATAAAAATTGTAAAAATGGAATATTAGTTTCACAAATCCTAGTCATATTTTACTCAATATTCATTTTTGAAAGAACATCTTCACCGATTGATTTTAACATTACATTGTTAAAATTGAAAAAATCGAAAAATTTCAAAAATAGCAAAATAGTTGCCACAGATATTCTGCATGTTACCATTTTTGTAATTTGGTGCCACACTATTGAAATGACATACTTGATGCCAGCATCCTTTTCCTCTAATACGAATATTCTATTTGAAAACTTCCCAAAGTTATTAAAAAAAAAACAATTATGCTTTTTTAAAGAGATAATGAAAAAAAGAGCAATTTTGGTATTTTTTCGCCTAAATAAAATTTCAAGGCTAGAATTGTTCAAATAATTGATTTATATTTCATTGTACTTGTTTGTGGAACTCTGTTGATTGTACTAAACATATGTATATGCAAGAAGAATGCTTTAACTTTTTTCATGGCGAGAGTAGGAAGTGCCACTAAAAAAACAACTACTGCAGAATATATAAACAAATAAACAAATCGTCACATAACACTGAAAAGGTGCCAAGTCCATTTTTTGAAATTGTTCAGAAGCGACGAAAAATATGCAATGTTGAATATAAATTAAATAAAAATGAAAAAAAAATAAATACATTTAAAAAAAATGTTTTCTATTGATATTTTATGTCCAAAAGTAGTTAGTTACAAGTTAGTTGAAATGTAATGCAGAGGTATTCAGGGATGAATTTTTTGCCGCCATTGCCCCACAAAAGTAGTTAGCTAACCTCACTCCTCTGACTCTCTCTCTGTTTGTTTTCCCCACAAATGTTTGGTGAAATTTGTGAGACTTTCCTTTACTGAATACCCCAGCCAGCAGAGAAATGTAAATTTTTCTGATAGTTCGGTCTCATACAATTTTTCGTATAGCAGAAAACGATTACAATTTTCGTATGCGGAAAACGTTCGAAAAATATGATGTTATTTGAAAGTAATAATTGTATTTTATGCTGAACATTTGTAAGCAATTATGCCCGTGGCTGAGCGGGCAGAGGAGCATGCTAGTATTTTTTTTTTAGCGTTCAGAAGGTGCCGGGTTCGAATGCCCTCAGTCGTTTCCTTAATTTTCGATTTTCGGTTTTTTCGCTAGCTGAGACCCAAACCGTCTCAAGTCAAAAAAATAGTCACTAATAATAATCTCAAATTTGGCGACTTCAGATGTGGCTGACTTACTAAGGGCCGTTTTCTGAAGTAACCTTTAACTTTAAAGCTCAGTTTATATTTAAAGGTTGGATTAAAAATAAAGCTATGTCTAAAGTTAAGCATTTCTATTATCGGTTTTTGACGTATGTATGTTTCTTGGTTGTAAACCAATTTAAAACCGATAATAAAATGGTTTACTTTAGACACAATTATAAATTGCAATGTAACCATTAATTATAAAGTGAGCTTTAAAGTTACAGGTTACTTGAGAAAACGGCCCTAAATATTTGAATTGAACTCATTTTTGTTGCTGCACAACAATATGTAAAAATATATTATTCGAAAAGAGTAAATGTGCACATATGTATACACACGTTAATACATATATACACAAATATGTATGCAATATACAAAATTTATATTTACATATCCATACATACATACATCCCAACACGTCAGCCTCCTTCCGCTTGTGGTACCACGTGCCATCACTGCTTTCACTTATCTCCGGCCTTCTTAGGACTCTTCACATCCGACGGCACTCCACAACGAATTCCCCGCGGTACCGGCATTCTTTTTAGGCTCTTGGGATATTTATTTCATTCGCATTGCCAGAATACTCACATTTCAGCTGCTTTGATTTGCACAAGTGCAAGCTTAAATACTTGTATGTATGTAAGTACTCGTAAGTATATACATATGGAAATGTATTCACTCGCATTTTTCGGAGGGTTTCAGCTTTTAATTTTCTACCGCTTCCGCCACCTTTGGCTTTACGTTTGCCATCATTTCTGCTTATATAGTTTCATTTTGCTTCAAATACCAACATTCCCACTCAGGGGCTTACCAAGACTTTTGCCACTTACTTCAAAATTAAAATAAATTTTAAATATTCAGTTGGAGTGCACATATTAAAAAAAAAAACACAAAACGATTTTACTTTTTTCCCGCACTAACTTTGGCTTGCTGGAAATTTGCTTAAGCTGTGTGCGTTAATAGTGGAAATATGTTGAAAAACTATTTAAATCTGAAAATGTTTTAACTTTTAAAATTGGCAAGCGTTATTTCGAACCAATTCATTTTATAGCAAATTGTGTTGTTTGATAACTTTAAGTTCGTTAGCGTTAATAAATAATGATCTTAGTTGAGTGGGTTAAGGATTGAATATAATTTCTATGCTTCGTTCGCATCTCTTGAGCAATGGGAGCACCTCAGCACCTCATGCGTGAGAGGCGATAACTAACCTTGGCTCAATGCTATTAAGGCAAACATTTGCTCTGCTGTTTCAATTTCTAACAACTGTTAGAGAAGAAAGATTGGTAACGTCACTGTTGATAGTTATAAATTTGAAGCAGTAGAGAACTTTTTAGACTTGAAGACCAGCACTGAAATCAGCTTATGATCAAGCAAAGAAGAACCCTTGTGTGCAGTTAATATTTTGCGCTCATAAGGCAAATGAAAACAACAGAGCCTTCTCTCGATAGACTAAAATCACGATAGACTTTAACAAATCTTTTAAAATAATGTGTTTGATACACATAACGATTACGTAGGTCGTAGGTAGGTCGTGATACTCAGATAAAAAGGTGCTTCGACTAAGCACTCATAGTTATTTAGTTATATACTTGGGTGCAGCAGAACAAGAGTCAATCCGATCTGAAATATCTTTTGTATCGTTGAAACACAGTATGTAGGTATATCCAAAATAACATCGGAATCCATAAATGATCCTTAGTGGATGCTTTCCTACAAATATATTTGAACTTTGGAGCTTTAAAATTACTTAAGCTTTGTCTGGCCAAAGCTCGCCATCTACAAGTCATAGTTTGCATTAGTTGCATTACAGATGCTTCACGATTTGCAGGTTTGTAACAGAGTTCGCAATAAAATGTATATTTTTGTACCTTGATATCACAAAAAAATCGAAAAAAACAGCTATTTGAATAATTTCAAGACCATAATCATAATCTACGGAAAAAAGCACAAAAGCTCTGCCACAAATTCTTGTTTGCCAGTGACAAGCGGCTGCGGCGTCTTATAAAAACAAGAAGAGAGACATATAGTTAAGCATTTTTATACCTTTCATTAACATGAAATCGTATTATAACTTTGGTCCGATGTTGGTAAGTACCAGAATAAGAAGGGATATACCCACTAAAATGTATACTTACATGATCAGAACGTCGAGCTGAGTCGATTTAGCCATGCCCGTCTGTCTGTCTGTCTGTCTGTCTGTCCGTCTGTTTGTATGCAATCTAGTCATAAAAAAAATAAATATAAAAAATATAGCTCCCATACAACTGATTGTTCAGATATGAGATTTTTCATTATAACTTCTTCATTTATGCAGCTGGGAACATGAAATTTTGAAATAATTCCACCCATTATCAACAAATTTCTTACAGTGAAAATTACAAAGATCGGGTCACTATAATCTATAGCTCCCATACAACTGATTATTCAGATATAAGATTTTTTGTTATAACTCCTCCATCTATGCAGTTGGGAAAATGAAATTTCACAATATTTCCACCCATTATCAAAAAATACTTTCAGTGAAAATGGCGAAGATCGACCGAAGACCTATAGCCTCCATACAACTGATTGTTCAGATATGAGATTTTTTGCCATAACTTCTCCATTTATGCAGCTAGAAACATGAAATTTCGCACTATTTTCACTCCTTATCAACAGAAAGTTTACAGTAAAATTAGCAATGTTCGGGTCACTATAACCTATTTATTGCCTCCATGCAACTGATTGTTCAGATATGGGGTTTTACTGTAAAACTCTTTTATTTGGACAGCTGAAACCGATAAATTTCGTAAGCTACCTTATAAATAAAAATACAAAGTTCATTGATAAAATCCTCAAAATCTATGCTGTATAAGCATAGAATATCACCTTTCTTTGAAAAGAACCTTGTATTAGGACTACCACTTGCACATGCATACGCGATGCAAAAAACAAATGCGAGTAAGCACTAAGGTTTGGTTATGTAATTGCCGCTTTGAATGGGCCTCTTTAACTTTTCGGTTGTATTGTTAGAAGTCCAAAGCAATAAATGCTACATAAAACAGCCGTTCGCATCTGAATAATCATTGCACATACACACCCACCCACCGTATACAGTACACTCATGAATGCTACACAATAACGTTTGTACCGGCAAACAGCCTCAATACAATTGCCAGCAACAACAAACGGATGCTACGAATAACGCAAATATTGCTTGCCATTGCCTCTTCAACAATTGGCATTTACGTTGTCAATGCAATGGTTATCATGTTGTTTGTCGCGTGCATGAATGCTTTTGATGGGTTTGCCTCTGAGTTTGTCTGTGACCCCCACGTCGTATACGTTACATTAATAGCTAAACACAATGTGTTGCATTGCGCACACAAAGGCCTCACAGCTTGCTGAGGTGTGTGGTTTCGCGATTACCGCGAAATTGCAAATAGCTTCAGAAATATTTGCCATCCAAAGCGAGCCAGCGAGAGCATTCATTGTTGTTTGGTGCGTTTGGCAATTAAAAGGCCTGCCGCGGCCATTTTGAAATCGACACGATTTCATTTGTGTGCAAGTATTTGAGATAAATATTTGTTTACGGTTCCATTTTGGATGGTTTGCAATATGTCTCTCCATGTTCTGAGTGTCAATAGCGTTCATTCAAGGGAGACCGAGAGATTTATTAGATTGCAGAGATTAACAGCCAGTTTCACCAAACTATTTAAGTGGAAATTAACTTTAATTTTCGAATTTTCGGTTTCACCAATCAATTTTAATTTTGATTTAAGTGACCTATGCTCTGCACTTAAATAAAAGTTAAATCAGAATAGCCACACTCAGAGGTGTTACACGTTTAATCACCTGATCATTGTGTAACTGCTGCTTACTTGTATACCAGCCCTGCTTTTACAACACAGCGTGCAAAAGCTTTCAAAAGCTCTCAGTACAAATGAAAGCGAAAGCTAGTCCTAGTCTGTTTTACAACCACTTTTTACTCACTTAAATAAATAGTTTATAGCCTGGTTGGCTCGCTCTAGGGAGGCTGGGGTGGGCATACTGCGGCCATTTCGAGGAGATACCCGGCGGCAGGTATAAAACGCCCCCCTAATCCAGGGCGTCATGCGTAACCGTGCCTATTAGATGGTTTTCAGTCAGGGGGTTTTCCGACTGTATTTTAACGGCGCCTTAAAGTTATCAGCCCGCCTACGGGTGTATCGGTGGACTTGCTGCGGCATGGGGCTTTGCCGTGGTCGACCGTTTTTTCCCCTTTGCCTTTTTCCGGCCGCCGAAAGGCTTCTGCTTAGTAGGCGGCCAAAGAACCAGATGAATTAATGAATGTAAATAAAGAAGCCTCGGAACTCTGCACGGGTAGTGCCGCCACTGGACACGACGAAGAAGAGTCCAACAAACACACCACCTTGGGAACCGCATCCACGGCGCCGAAGATTCGGTCCCCTGCAGAATCTGGAGGGAGTGCTAAGTCCCCAGAGGAAAAGCCTACTCCCGGCGATACCGGCAGAACTATACCCCTCGAGGGAAAGTTGAGGCCGGTTAGGAAGCTGCGGAAGGCCCCTCTCTCTACGCCCACCCCGGGCACATCCAACTCGCAGGGGCTAGTAGCCGAGCCCAAGTCTTCCACGGCCAAGCCGGAGACTACTCCTGCGAGTAAAATTCCAACAACCGGGGCAAACGACCTGGATCGGCGCCTTAGCTGCTCCAAAGCAGCGAAAATAATTCCGCTTCCCGCCAGGGCTCAGCGCGAACGAAGGGTAGCCCCTAAGGTAATTAAAAGAGTGGGGGTCATTCCACATGACCAGATGACGGAGGAGCAAAAAGCCTCCCTCAAGTGGGCAATGGAAGTCTTTGCCGCCAGCGATAAGCGGCCCTCCGGGAAGGGCGGTAAGGACAAACCATCCAGTGAGACCGCGAGTGGATCCAAAAGGCATAGGACTTCCTCTCCTTCTAATCGTCCATCCATGGCCGTGTCCACCACGAAGCCATTCAGAGGGATCGCCAAAGAGCACCTCAGGCTGGCGGTGCTGGACAAGAGCCATCCGAACGGTCACATTAGCACGGCCTATTGGAAGTCCGTACTGATGGGTTTATGGAGGGTCTATAAAGGGGATACTCCACCAGTATCCCGGCCCTGCACCAGTAGTCCGTGATGCTGAGTGACATCAGGGGCGGGTAAAGCTGGTGGCGTGTGCAGATGAACGCGGGGTCCGGATTCACAATGAAGCGATCTCCACGGTTGGACAGCTGTGGGCAGGCTTATTTGGTTTACGGTGAAACGGTCGGTGAAAACGGTCCGATTCTATTTCCTAATAATTTTCCGGCCAAGCCGATATATTTTCTATACATTCGCAAATAAATCATTTCGACCATAATAGCTAGATTGACTAGCCTAGAACGAGTATTCTCCTTATTAAAACACTACTAGTTTTTTACAGGAAAACTCTCAAAAATGGTTATTGCATTTGTGTTCACTTCATTTTACTCTCTTTGTGCACACAAGCCCATACGCAAAAAGTCATGCAAAAACAAACACTTGAAAAAAATGCATGCCAAATAAAATGACTGTGAGTATGAAGTGCTGGACTATTCACATACGGTAACGCAAAAAATATTTGTCTCTTTAGAAATTTAAATGCATAGCTATGAACAACAAATAACAGGAACTGACATACATACTTATGCATCTATAAAAAAATTGCATTCACCTTTTTATATGCTTGTGTATTTATTCGAATATGGAATCCATAAGAAAAACTCTTTTAAACAGAAAATGCCCACAAGGCATACCAAATCGATTTCGATTTTCCCATGCCTGCTCTCTATATAGAGCTGTTGAAAAAAGCGGAGGTACTGTATAGCTTTCGAGGCAACAAAGAAGATTGAAAACACTACAATTTCGAAATGACTTAAAAGCTTAACGATAAACACAAGTAACTATTATTGAGCTATTAAGGAAAATCGCATTTGAAGCGGTGGTAAATATGCACACAACATGAACATTTCTGGCAGTTTCAGTAGACTAAAGTGTGAGCATTAAGTTTTAGTTTAATTAGTCGAGATGCGCATGCACATTAGGGTGGTAAAATAAAAAAAAAGTGAAGCCCGAATTTTAAAGCTTCCACCTCCTAGGATTGCTCCATACCGAAAAAAACATACCCTTTTTATACCTTTGGTCACATAACGGTTGTTTGTAACAGGCAAAACGAATCGAGATAGATATAGACAAATATATACATAAATGATCAGAATGAAAAGAGAAACCGACTAAGCAGTGACTGTCTATCCGTCCGTCCGTCCGTCTGTGCACACGATAACTCGAGTAAACATTGAGATATCTTAACGAAACTTTGTACGTGCACTTCTTTCGGACAGATGGTATGGAAAATGGGCAAAATCGGACAATAACCACGCCTACTTCCCATATAACGGTAATTTTCAGAAATACGAAGACTGCGATATTTTAATTTTTAGATGAAAAATAAGAATATTATAAATTTTTGGAAAATGGGCGTAGCAACGCCCACTTGTGTAGAACTTGGTAACCGCTGCTCCAATTTCTTCCAAACTTGGCACAGTTGTTGGCCTGAGTACATCATACCAAATGGCCGAACACTTTTAAAATCGGACAATAACCACGCCCACCTCCCATATAACGGTAATTTTCAGAAATACGAAATCTTCGATAAATCAGTAATTATTAAAGCCAATCTATTCAAAATTGATGCTTGTAACAATTCCTTACCAAGAAATATGTTTATGGTAAAATTTTGCATTGCCCACTTATGGTCACATATATATATCGCGGTAACCGTTCTACCAATTTGTACCGAACTCGGTACGGTTATTGTGCTTGCCACATAAAAGAAAAACCTTGCAAATTATTCAAATCGGACTAAAATTACGGCCGGTTTTCATATAACGGTAAATTTCAGAAATGCTTGAAACTTCAATATTTCGAAATTTAAGGACGCTAATTTACTCAAAATTTATACACCCCGGCTTACCTAGATGGTAGCGGTAGCTTTCAGAAAGGTGGAAAAACATATATTTAGTACTTGCGCCGGGTATTTAATGTTCGGCTCCGGCCGAACTAAGACTTTCTTATTTGTTTATTTTAAAATCAAAAAAAAATATTTAGCGGTCGCTCAAAGTTTTCCATATATTTAATATGCGGAAAACAATTTTTCGTACAAATGGTATAGAATTCTTGAAAATCAATATTTTTCGATTGGAAAACTCTTTAGTAGGCTTCCAATAATAATATGTACCTAATTGTCTTTTTAACCATTTTTGTATACAAATTATTTTTTATAAGTTCCCTAAGTCGTGAAAAATTCAGCGAAGAGAGTGTTAGAAAATGGGAACATCAAAACTTGGTTACTATTTCTACAAGTATTCTGAAGCGAAGCAGAGTTTGAAAGAGTTTGAGATTGAAAATATTGATTGCCAAGAATTCTATAGCATTTCCACGAAAACTTACTTTCCCCGTGTAAAATACATAGAAAGTTTTGAGCGCTTTAAGCAACCTCTAAATATTTCTGGATTTCGAAATAAAAGAACAGGGGTATATTTTATTTGATATAGAACCCTGCAGGGGGTGAGAGCATTGAAATTCCGACTTTAATTTTTCACATGCATTTTTTGGACCACCATAATGCACATTAGACTCCTGCGCAATTCCATTTAAACGGCCCAACAAGACATCCGATCGCCGCGCAAATACTTTCCATCCCCTACTTTCATCGTTCGGGTCAATTGTGAGTAAGCATAAACCAGTTTCAGCAAGCGTACGTAAACTACCGATCAATAGCAACACGCGTAGAGTATTTACTTTGCCTTCCGCAACTACTGCGAGTAAAAGGTATTTGACAGTAGAGTACTCTACTGGTAGTACTTGAGTATTTTCGAAGAAAACATACATTTGTGGCAAGAATGATAGAAGAATTTTCTGGATCGCG
>NW_016169264.1:15828-17741 GCF_001687245.7 Rhagoletis zephyria
GAAAAGTTTCATGAAATTGGCTTCAATTAATTTAAGATTAAAATGTTTAGCCGCAAAAATGGATAGCTAAAATGGTGGCAAATGTTAAGTGCCATTTATGAGGCGGCTATACACGCCTGAACGTACATGCATAAACCACTTGAAGGTGTGCGAGAATATGCTAGTGAGTGTTTTTACTTTGCATTACAATTTGCCATTCAATTAGGTGTAAGTTGAATGGCAAAAGGCTACACATGTATGTATTCATATGAATTTTTTCCATTCTAAGTACTTATGGCATTCCATAAAAAAATTTCCAATCAAAGTACTTTGAAGAGGTCACTTAAGACAATTTTCCAACTCGTAAATTCATTTAACTCTTTTGAAAAGTAACTGTGCACATATGCCACTTAATGTTTGCAACACTACGTAATGTACCAGGATAAATATTTCACGTGCAACAAGTTAACACTAGGATTGCCTGCAGCTGGTAAACTAATTAATTTTCTCCTTCTATTCATATTTGACATTCAACTGTGGATCACGTGCTGGCTGTTAAAGCAATTAAAAATAAAGGTTGGTTGGGAGGCGCGCTTAAAAGCTATAAACTAGCATAGTTGTACATATACATACATATCGTCGCCTGGGTAAAAGATTGGCGTAAGCGCCATTTTGACGATTTTTAGTTTTAGATGCAGTTATATATTTTGGTGTAAGGTCTTTCGATTGGTGTTATCAGTTTTTAGATATCTTCTTTAGTTTCCGAGATATTGAGTAAAAAGTGTCGTTAATTTAGCAGAAATTTTCATAACATTTTGTCGTATTTCATACAAAGTGGCTGCCAAATTGTGGACCAAAGGCGCTTACGACAAAATTTTACTAAAGAAAATCCTCATAAACTCAAAACTAATTAACAATAAACAATAAAATCAAATAATTTAAGAGTTTTGTGAACTAGTAACATTTTCAGAGACTTTGGAGAAAATCTATGTTCGCGTTTTTCGCGATTTCCCACAACCTACCGAAATTAACATACGACAATGTTTTACCCAGGCGACGAACACATGGAAAGTGACATTTGTATACATATATGTGTATGTATTCCCAGCAATTGATTGTGCGAATAAATAATAACGTATAGTCTTGATGACAATCATGTGACAGTTAATTTCGCTTAATCGGTTACGTACACACAGCCATTTCCATGAACATTTTACATACCCAATAGAAATACCCGCAAATAGCGAATTTTTCGAATTCAACTTACAGCCAAGACCGTCGAAAAGCCAGTATCCATTCATGGTAGTGAAATCCTAGAAAGATTATGCTTCACTTCTTCACAATTGTTGAAGTGCAGCTTCAATGCGCTCGATTAGGTGCAAATGCAAACATCGATGTGACGAAAAAGCGATACAGTAGTTGGGAAGTTATAATAAACTCCAGTGTATTGACGATTAAGATTAAGAATAAGTTTACGATTAAGATTTTGATTTCGATTAAGATTTAGATTTAGATTTAGATTAAGATTTAAATTTGGATTTAGGTTATGATTTAGATTAAGATTAAGACTAATACTAGGTTTACATATAAGTAGACTATCCTCATTTTAGAGCTTAACTCCCTAATTTGTAATTAGTTATAATCGTTAATCTGTAATTATAAAATAATCTCAGATTAAACCGATAACTTTCCGTTCTCCAACCTGGTTTTATCGATTATTTTTGCGACGAGGAGAAATGCCAATATAAAACCAAACAAAAAATGGACGCTAGCACGGACAGGAGGTTTGTAAAGGTATTAAAAAAAAATGAAGTTTATATATATTCAAATTGCTTAGTTTAGCAGAAAAAAGGGATCACGATGGCACCGAAAAGAAACATAACGATTCCTTGAGATGTGCGAATAACAAGCACAACAAATTTGACGGCTAATAA
>NW_016169265.1:0-17738 GCF_001687245.7 Rhagoletis zephyria
ATTTAGGGCTTAAATATGGATTCAGGATGAATATATTTAGTTTTATCAGTACAATTGTCAAGAATATTGAAAATATAAGGACGTTTTGTGAAAGAAATTAGAAATTCTCAAACATTTTCTGGATGTTTTTTTTATTTCAGCAGAATCTTTTCGCACCTCTTTTCTGAAAGAAATGTATTTTTAATGATTAGGTTCAGGGTATTGGGCAAATGGTCTTAGATTTGCATTTATATTTGCATTTGCAAATTTTATGCTTGCTACAATACCAATCGTTTGAATTTTATTGTTGTGCGAAATGCTATATTTCTGGTGCGTTCTAATATATGGTACATACGAGTAGATACATACCTATTTAGAACAGTGAAAAAAATTTGAAGCTACTTATTTTAATAATTTCAGTTCTAGGAGTCATGCGAAAATACTTTGTATGCATACGTTGAGAATTTCAGGATGTTTCTTCTAAATTAATTAACCAGGCTTATGGTCTGAATATGGAAACTTAAGGTAACTTACAGGGTCTCACTTAAAATTCTCGTAAATGGATGTTGCTTATAATTGAACAGCCGAAACCTAACGTAACTTAATGCCACGTCGAAATCTGTTTCATTTTGATTTTCTAAGTTCTACGTTCCGTTTAAGTTAAGTTACTACATATATGCGGTCAAGGCACAGCTGATTCAAATTTTGTTCACTAAAAGTTTTCTTTAAGCAATTTGCTAATCAAACATGAGAAATTAGTAATTTACTTATTTCTCAAACAATTGAAGTTCTTTTTTAGTTATTTTTAAATCAAAACTCTTTGCATGTACTCTGTAATTAAAAGCTTCCGGTCTTCTAATTTGATTTATCGACGAATTTTAACATGACGGAGATTTATATTCAATACCCTCTATCTGCAATTTTCACAAATCTGAGTTCCTAATATAAAAATCCATCTTCGACTTAGAGATACAAATGTAGCTGTCATCGATCTTATTAATTTAACCTTATACATATCGAGCCCTAACTACCAAAAAAACGTAAATTAAATTTTTTCCAAACTTTCCTTTTTTATGCAGAAATACTCCTAAAGCATCCAGATACATTTCTGCACCAAAATGATTTTTTTAATTGGCTTACCTTTTTTCGTGGCTATGGTTCGATATATCGCTTATTATCAGACTTTCCTATTGGATTTCTAAGTCAGAATGAACCTCAGAAATGACAGTAAAGGCCAAATTAGAGGTGCCATAACCATAACGCCCTAATGCCATACCTTACCAAAAGTGTTAATGTTGTCTGGCTGTCAAAAATTATGAAACATATCGAAATAACGCGGCGTTAACGCTGAGCGGTTGGAAAATCCGATTTTGACAGGGCGTTAGGAAGTGGAATTGGTTGCAGAAACGGCGAAACTGTTATTTTCATATTTGACACAAACAAACCCATGCTTGTTGGTGTTTTTTCTGTATTTGACGTAGCGTTGGTGCTTTTGTTTGGGTATAGCACTTCGGCGTTGACGCTAGGCGTCAGAAAACGCTCCGCCCAACGCTTTTGTTTAGGTACGGCAATTGACCACGATTGAGAGAAATAGAGATTGCGCCCATCGCGGTACTGGGGCTCTATTCTATAAATGTGAGTTTTCAAGTGTATACTGAAAATTGTGTGCACTCTTCATTTTGCGATTCAGGAAGAGTGAGAATGAGTTTTAGCTGTCAAAATTGTGTACACTTCTCTTCCGAAAAACTCACTTAATTTTAGTCGGTGAGTTTTTGGTAGTAAGTTTTGCCCTCGGTGTATACTACATTTTCTCACAGTTACAGAATATAGCCCCTGATAATGCGCTCTTTGTGAATTTGACAGAATTACCTGTGTGCGTGACGTCATCTTGGCGCAATTTTTGAGTGAGGAAAACCATTAGAAATGGGCGAAATAGCGATTTTTCAGTATCAGTGAAAAGAGTGATTGCGATTTTTAAACCACAGTGATTTTTTATGGCTATTGCGATCGCTAGTTCTCTTAATAAGACAGAAATGTGTAATAGTTCCAATAAATGATGAGAAATCAGTGTTGGTACACGTAGGAATAATTCCCTACCTGTAGGGATTTCAGTCGAAAAAATTAGTGTAGGGAAAAGAGGGCAAAGCTTGATTTATTCGCTCAAAAACTGCCATATTTCACTTTGTTTTTTATTAATATCTGCAGCCATCTTTACTCGTTGTTACACATTTTGAAATAAAAAACTGAAACGCAAATAACGCGATCAAGCAAATCAAACTGCGTTCTTGAAAATATTAATTTAAAATAATAGTGGAACGGTAATGAAAAAACGCAATATATGTACATACGAGCATATGTATTAACAATGAATAATTAAAAATTGTAAAATCCATTTCTACCATGATCGAGAAAAATCAATATTCGCAACTTCTGTTGACTAGCTATTGCCAGCTGTGATTTTCTTTCACAGTGAAATATCATGCGAGTAGAAAAATCACCAATCACTGACATTATGGCCCAGCAGTAGCTATCACTATAAGCGATTTTTAAATCACAGTGATAAAATCACCGGTAGTGAAATATCGCTCATCACTAATTCATATTTACATATGTTATTAGCCCTCAGATAGTCCCTATTGTTACCAGCACTAGTCCCTCATAATTCCCCTGCCAATGGTTTCAACGGCCATTTTTAGCATTGGCGTGTTATTGGAAAAGGACCGGTCCAATCAACACTGACCGTAAGATAGTCCTGGACTGGTCGAATTTTGGAGACTTTTTTCGTTGAAGTAAGATTGCGTTCTGCACTTCGCAGATGCTTTTTCATAATTCGGAGACAAAAAAAATAAATTTTATCATTTTATAACCAACCATGTTGCTTCTGACGCCATTTGAACCCGGACCCTCCTGAAAGCTAACAAATAGTGGCAAGCATCTCTGCGCACTGAGCTACTGCCCCGCATGTAAATGTGTGTTCAAATGTGCACTTTGCATCAAGGCCAGACCAAGCGATTGGGACATTTACAGGGTGGCGTTTTTTTATTTTTTTTTTATTGAATTGCAAAGCAACACCACCCTGTCACTGCCAAACTGTACTTTTCGTCTATCTCTAGGCCGGTTCTCGGGGGGTTCCGGGACCCATATAAGGGTAATTTCGCATTGATCAGAGATATAGGCCAGCTCTCTACTAAAATCCTACTCTAGTGGAGATCTAACAGGGGAAGAAGAGAGTGCCTTAATGGCCGCTTGGCTATCCGAGAAGATATTCATGAATGAAATGAATATTTGGGAAAATTATAGGTAATTTTTTTCAAAATATTTTCCACAAAATTTATTTATTGCAGATCAAAAAAAGTAAAAATATGCAAAAACCACACGCATTTATTGTAAAATATGACCAAAACATATGCAAAACCATGCATCTACAGCAAAATATGGAAAAATATTCATTATNACTTAACCATTTCCATTTGAAGATGCCCAATAAAAACATGCCCTAGCCATAAGGTAGCAAAATACTTCAGGGCTGCTTATGGTTATGGCGAAAAACTAAAATAAAATAGATACCTACGGTTATGGTTATGGCTGTAGCGTTATAATATGGCACCAATAATCATTTACAGAGCTGCGCGTACGTTTTATCGGAACATTCAATTGCTATGGTTATGGTTATGGCTATGGCATGGCACCACTAATTCAGCCTTTAACTCGCATGTAAGTTCAAAGATCAGAAACTAGTTTTTATGAAAATTGCAGAGAGGGAGTATTGAGTATATGTATGTATGTGCATATGTGCATATGCAAAATATATGTATGTATGCACATATCGTCGGTGATACTGCAAAACGTTCTATGTCACTTATTACCTCTGGTGCTTAATTGATCTGTTATCTGTATCTGACCGCTTCTGGCAATCGTCCATCTTCATCAGCCAAAGGTAGACAGTTTTGTCATTCATTTATCAGGGTGTAACGGTTTGCAGATGCATTCCGGTGCAAGTAAGAGACCATCTAAGTGTCAAGGGTACTAATAGACAGACCGTTTTGCAGTATCACCGCCGTTATGTATATGATCGAATCCAGTTGATCCTCGAGATCTTGCTGTGAGAAAATTTATATCTTTTGAAGTTCTAGTTTAAACCGCTCTTTAAACTCGTCTACCCACATACTACATATCTTAGTATAAAAACGTACTTTGGAAATAAACCAGTTTCATTACGAAATCAAAAGGGTTCTTAGATATGTCTGTTGCTCCTTCCTCCTGGCAGCTTTCCCGGGTGATTCCATATAATGCTAAAGCAAGATAAATACAACCTTGGAGCTGAAAAAGTATAAATGTATGCGCGTGGTACATATAGATATGTATGTATGTAAGTGTATACATATGTATATGTACATTAGACTGGATCACTCCCCATACAAAAAAAATATCGGTACTGTTTTTCCACCGGAATCGTTAAATCTATTATATTTTAAGACTTGGACCAAAATATTTCGGAAAAATATTAAGATTTACGTGAGCTGGACCGATTTGAAAATACCTCCAAACAGTGAGTTTTCTGTGAATAAAAACAGTTTTTTAAATTATTTTTTGCAAAAAATCACCTCAGATGACAAAACAGTTTAAGCTTAAAAATATTTAAAAAAATGTTCAAGGGAATCATAATAATGAGATTTTTGATGTTTGTTTTTGAACTTTTTTCAAAGATTGGTTTAAGAAAAAATTGAATAACTCAGCCTAAACTGTACCCATTCAGTCTTATGAGGTATCATTGGAAAGGAATTTGCCCACCCTTATTTCTTTACAAATAAGCTCATTCAAAGTATGAAAGAGAAAGGTAAGACAAACGAGCCTCATTCCATGTTGAATTACGATGTGTTGGTATTTGATAAAGAAAAAATTGGGGTGTGAATGAGTTTTTATTTTAATAAATAAAAAGGGTGAGAAAATACCTTTCCATTGATAGCTCTCCGAAATATTTTGATGGAAGTCTTAAAATAAAATAGATTTTGTAATCCAGGCCGAAAAACCGTGATGCAGTCTAATGTACATATATGTATGCGGAAATGTGAATCTCCTTACATACTGCATATATACAAACGTGGTTAAAAATATATGTATGTATGTAGATATGATAACGTGATTCACATTGATAACACTACCAAACATTTATGACGAATGGAATTTAATTTTTTTTTTGACAAAAAAGATACAAAGGCATTTATTGGCGTTTGATTTTCCCGAAAATTAGATTATTTTATAAGGATTACTCAAAAAGTATTTTACAAATAACTGTATGTTTGTATGTAACTCAGTTCAACTGGCTAACTGCTAATAATAACTGAGAATATTTACCAATATCACAATGGCCATGAATGCAATAAAGCACTTGGCAAAGCCTGTATTGACATTAGAAGATGCCATGACGTCTGTTGCTTTTCATGAATAAAATGTTATAAATGCTATACTGCAGCACTCGGTAACACAAGGGCTTTTAGCTTCTTGGATTTCCACCGACCAATGTTTCGTAACTTGTGACTTAAGCTAAGCTGACTGCGTAGGAAGAACACCGCGACGATAATGACGACGACGACGGCAGTGTTGGCTGCGGCTGATTAGCTGTGGCTGGTGGCGTTGACGAAACTTTGATTTGATGGAGTATTGTTTTGTCGTTTATCATCGGACGCTAAATTCAATATCTTATCAAAGTAATGACTTTGGCGTGCTCGCTCATTTGTACACTTCAGGGAAATTCTTTAACGGCTTGTAGAATATTGAATGCCAAACTACAAAATCTGCTCCACTCGCTTCTAAAAAGGTATTAAAATTAAAAAGCTTCATAACTTAGCGGCTTTATCAATCTCTTATCGAGCTATTTTACATAAAGTTTTTTTTTTTTAGATCGATAATATTAAATACATTGGTCTACAGGCACAGTGAACTCTAGTATATAACGATATTTTTAAGGAATTACAAATTTTAAGTTCCTATATGAATGAACGCACATCCATACGCACATTCAACATGCGAGCTGGAATGGGCATACAGTTATTCAAAAAACGCATCACGCTTACGGACTTTGTTCTGAATTCTGCGTTTCGTATTCGGTAGTATTCTTTCCGATTAAATAAAATACATATTTACGTTAGCACAGGAGGTAAGAAATAATATTAGTTTTTGTTCTTTTATACCTTTAGGCATGGGAAATGAAAACAGAATGCTAAGTACAAAGAATAAGGGCCAGTTTTCAGTGTACGGTTTAATCTGACTGTGGTTTTAACTTATAGCGTTTTCTTTTCTCAAAAAAGAACACGACGCCTGGTGAAAGGGCTGAGAAAAGAACATGTAAATGTGACAGCGCTAACACAAGGCAGAATAATTGCAGCCTTTTTTCGAGAAAAGAAAACGCTATAATAGCCAGTGCTCCAGTTTCCGTGATCAAAGTTTAAACTCATCCTAAGTAAGGGCCGTTTTCTGAAGTATTCTTTAACTTTAAAACTCGAATTATGTTTAAAGGGTGCATTGACAATAAAGCTGTGTCTAAAGTTAAGCATTTCTATGATCGAGTAGTATGATCAACAGTACTTACGTTTCTTGGTTGTAAGCCAATTTAAAACCGATAATAAAATGCTTTACTTTAGACATAATCATAAATTTTAATGCAACCTTTAAATATAAAGTGAGCGGGCCTAAGAAATAGAAAAGTTATACATAACGGTAAAAACCATCTCGAGATTGCGCCAAAAAAATTTTCATATTTACTATTAATAATGACGAAGAAGCGATCGATATGTAAAAAAGAGCTTTTTGGCAAAGCTTCTTCTTCAATTTAAGGTGTACGTCTTACTTAGCAAATGCTTTTATGAGAATTTTTTATGAAAAAAATATATGCATATATGTACATATCTGTGTTCAGGGCCGGCTTTAGGGCCTCGCCTCGCCCTAGGGGGCGGTTGCCCTGGGCGCTAAATTGAGGAGAGCGCAGAATTCTGGGATTGCGTTTAATTTTGTAGAACATAAAATTTTCGAATGTGAATTTTCTTCATCGACGGGTGGGGGACTGAATAATCTTCTACTCGAAAATATTGAAAACATCAACATAAATATAAGTTATTTAACAAAGCAAAGGAGATCAAGCCGGGGTCTTCGAACTAAATGCCAGAGTACCATTTGTACAAAAGGGATGACATTCCTTGAATTTGGTGTTCTTGATCCAGAACATGCATCACTATTTTTGGGGTACTTCAACGCATCTACTTTCTATTCTGAGCATCTACCCAGAGATGGACCATTTCCAAAAATCATGTCCGAAATCTCATCGTCACACCATTATGCACAACTCGTTGGGAAAACAGACTGGACATGGTTTAAGTCATTAAATATCAGGCTAAAGAAATTTAGGAAGATTTTCTTTTCCTCTGATCTTAAATATCTCGCAGTCCTACATGATTACAAAATTATGCGATTTGAATTTCTCATTACCCTGGCTGTTTGTTATGAGCTCCATTCCTGGTCAATCTCATGAGTAAATCAATGCAGAGTACTAGAGCTGGAAAACTATCGATGGCACTATCGATAGTATCGATGGTTTTTGACTATCGAAAACATCGATGGTTTTGTAAGCACTATCGATAGTTTTCACTCATACATATATTATTCAGTAACATACATATTTCAGAACGCAGATGCTACTTGAAGCTGAAATCGTTGATAAACTTTTTTTTCTTAGAAAAAAGATCGTCATATTTTAGCCATTCTGATCTCATTTTCAATAAAAGTTTTAATCAAAATTATCGATAGTGTCGGCATTTTCGATAGTATCGATACTATCGATAATTGTGACTATCGACTATCGAAACTATCGATGGCCACGACCAGCTGCCCGACATAGGCTACTATTCCATACGAGCACAGATACATATGTATGTATGCTCAAAATTTTGGGAACGAGGAACGAGTGAAGAAAAATACTTCTTTGACTTACCCGCCAACTCTTGGTTTAACTTGTTGATATACATACATCTTAAAGCATCTAGAAACAAGTGCCGATTGATATCCAATGTATTCATTTCTCTTGTGCCTCGCATGCGAGCAAAATGGAAAATATAGCCAACTATGGTAAGTAACGTTAACGACTGCATATTTCAGTTTATAGATTTGTTATGCGTGTGTTATCCAAAAGTTAATATTTTTATAGTTTCTTTGAACATTGATCTTTATTAAAATACTTTACTTTCCTTTTTTAACTTTGCAGGATTCGCCTTGTTTTCCTTACGTGTGACGTTATATATAACTGACTTCCACAAAATGTAACGTTAAAGATCACCACATTTATTTTTAAAACAACAAAAGATAGGAAACAAGTGTCTGTATATAAAATGTAGCTTTTGGGGCTTATTATCAGGATAAATGAAAAACTTTCGGTTTTTACACAACGTTTCAGAAATATAAACCGAAATATACGTGCGAATGTAACGTTAAAGACAAAAATTTTTACCATATGTATATAGTGTACACTAGGTTATTTGGCATAGTCGTGCTAGGGGTGGAAATTGATAGCGACCCGAGAATATGTCCATATACAGCTATGGTCAAAGATTTAGCACCAAAACTCAAAATGGCATTGTTTGCCACTTGTGTATGTATGAGTATTTATTTATTTTTAATAATTGTCATTTAAAATAAAACCCATCCATTAGAAAATGTCTTTTTCTTAAAAATCTCTTTGGATCACGAACTTATTCGCGAAAAACGAAATTTTATAATAACAGTGTATGTACATATTTACTACAATTGTTTACAAATAGTGTATGGTGCACTTGGACTATTATTAACAAAATGCCAAAGAAATTCCTGTAATATTATAATAACGTTAGAGTATTTTACTTCATTATATTGCAGCTAACTTTCGCAAACAGCTTCAAATGTGAATAATAAAATAAAGTAATATCGACATATGTACATCAATTAGTTTTTCTGAGTTTGCAACCAATATGAAATAGTGTACAAAGATTTCATATAAAAATGTTCAAAGATAAAATAGTGTATAAGCAGGAGCTTTCGGAAAAATGGGCTCAAATGGTGGTGTATTTAAAATATGAATATTTTGAATAAGAACGCACAATTAAAGTTTAGATTTCGTCGATTGGATTATAAAAACTTCTAATTCGTATTTCTCAAAACTATACTTTTCATGTTATACCATGGTACAATAATTACAGGTATTGTCTTCCCAGAGAGCACATATTCCGATCTGCCTTATTTGAAAAACATCATTGTTGTGCGCACTAAAAGGTTTACGCTAGGGAAAAGGAATATTTCCATACCCCATATCAGGGATGATAAATGAGTTTTTTTAATTTTGTACGAAATGGCCAAAAAAAGTGTACTAAATTAGCCGAGAAAGTACCAACATTTAAAAGACCATACATACATAGTTACAGTGAAACCCGCTTAAGTACCCCCGCTTAAGTACCTAATCCGCTTAAGTAACCAACATTTTTGGGCAATGTGAATTTTTGAATGTAATCTGAAGAAAATCTCTCTCTTAAGTACCTCCCCGCTTATTTACCCAACCCGCTTGAGTACCTCAATTTTTTGTACCCCATTTACCATTTTAAATACAATTTTCCTCTTTTAAGTGCTCTTTTAAAATTCCTTAACATATTTACATATTTTGAATCTCAGGGGCAGCGATACACACCTTCGGCAAAAAAATTATAAAAAATTCACGGTAATTTTTAGCCACTTGAAACTTGCACATTATTACACTAAAATTGAATGGGCTATAAAACTGTATACTCAAAGAACACATCTGAGAAAAAAATTTTAATTTTCATGAATTTTTTTCTTCAAGTGTTCTATAAAATCTTAAGCTTAGGTTTACATGGTATTTGTTAGGGAATGAACTGTATTTTAATCGAAAAATCCTAAATAAATACGTATACTTCATTAAATGTTTATGTTTTATTCAAGGATTTACATATTTATGTAAGTTAACAAAAAGATGTAACTACATCAAAAATTATGTTCGCTTAAGTACCCGCATCGAGGTACTTAAGCGGGTTCTTTTAAGTACCCTACCCGCCTAAGTGCCTCAAAAAGCTGATATTTTTCGTGAGGTACTTAAGCGGGGTTTACTGTACATATAATATACATATGTCTTTAGATTTTCTGTATAAAAATCATGATATAAAACATGGCGTGTCGAAGGTGGAAAACATAAGTGCAAATCAATTGTTTTGAAAAGGCCACCAAAACGCCAGGGTAATCAACAAAAGCATACAAGTTATACTTATTATCTAAGTGCTAGTAGTATAAAAAATTTTCAAAAAAAAAACCGTTGCATTTAACGGAATGGAAGTTTCACAAAAATATTTCCTTTTATAGAAATAAACAAGTTAATAGCAGTGCTCTCGTACCTAAAATCTTGCAAAGTGGGGGAAATCGAGAGCGCAAAATGACACTGGAATCTGCCGCTTTCTGCTGGAAAAAATTTTACCTGCGAAAACTTACAAATAGAAAAGTCTGCTGACCACAAATATGTGTTCGTAAATAAACAAAAGAAGGAAGAAAAGTTTAGTTTAGTTAATTTACTATTAATCTCTAATTTTTTAATTTCCGTGCAACAACTATGGCTGCCATATAAAATGTTTCAACTGTACCATATTTTTCCCAGAAATATACCAAAATAGATAATAATGCTGAAAGGTTCTGACCGAATTTGTCAGTTGATCGTTAAAACGAAAATGGGATAATTTTAAAGGCACATTAGTAGCCATATCTACTTAATTTTTGTGAAACAAGGAAGGGTGGTTGGAGGAGATTCTTTTATTATTGAACGCGTCATAATATGGTATCAAAAATATTTGTTAGAAAAAAACTTATTCATTCCGAGATAATTCATTTATACATATGTGAAAAATATTTTTCCTGTACAAAAGTATTCAATAGTAAAAAAATTCAAAATTGTGGACAATGCACCAAGCAGATAATAAATTACCAAATGAACAACCTATTGCAACTGTGAAAGTTATCAGCTGTTTCGAAGACTGCAAGTTTTTGCAAATTTTGCAAACTGCTCAGAGTTTTTGCTGTTGGATGATTTTCTGTGGAGAATACAAAAATGCTCCTACCAAATTCACCTATCAGAAAGTCAGAATGGCGTAGGTTGCACTTTTTTACTGGTTTTGCGTTCAATAACTTTTTCTGATATTTTAGTCTTCCCCTCAATTTTACTCGCTATGATTATTTTATTCTCTGGCTGCTAGTACTTACTGGAAAATTTTACGAAAAGACCTATTATGACAGCAATTTTTTTTTTATTTAAGTAAGAGTTTCGTTTTTTAATAAACACGACGTATTTAAATATCGTAGAAAAATATGACTCTATTTTTATGCACAAAAATTCAAAACTCCAAGTAAATAGAGTGTGGTATTTCGACATAATTGTGCTGCAGTACCGTATCTTGACAAAAATTTATCAAAAATGTCAATGTAGTACCAATGTACTTTTGGCTTCCAAAATGTACCAAAAAAGTACAATTGTACCATCAATTTCATCACTGCCCCATATACCATATATGTATGTACACGTATTTGTTTTTAACAAACCTTCTTGCAGTGGACTTATTTAATTTGCAAAAGCCAAAAAAAAAATTCCTTAGTAAATACATTCAAGATTTGTATGGCTCACTTCATTTCAAACGTTTTTTTTTTTTGTTTTGAAAAATTATAGAAATTAAATTAAGCGAAAACAAAAAGCAAAGGCAAATAAAAGTAAAAGAATCAACATCGAATTGTGTCAAAATGAAAATAAGATNACAAACCTTCTTGCAGTGGACTTATTTAATTTGCAAAAGCCAAAAAAAAAATTCCTTAGTAAATACATTCAAGATTTGTATGGCTCACTTCATTTCAAACGTTTTTTTTTTTTGTTTTGAAAAATTATAGAAATTAAATTAAGCGAAAACAAAAAGCAAAGGCAAATAAAAGTAAAAGAATCAACATCGAATTGTGTCAAAATGAAAATAAGATAGCACGAATTTCGATGTGAAGCAAAACTCTCTGGGAAGACAATACCTGTAATTAATGTACCGTGATGTTACACTACTTCATTATTCCATATTTGTTTTTTTGTTTTACTTTTATGTGGCATTTGAGTTGCTCACAAAATTTCAATTTTATAAAGTAGACAAACTTCAAAAAATAAATGATGGCCGACGAATTGAGTGAGCGGTTTTACCTTTAAATATTTGTACCATCATAAATAATAGGCCCGTCAGAATGGGTATTTGCACGTCATAAACGGAAAAGTATGCGAAGGAAGTGACGTTCGTAACGTAGAGATACGCCAAAATGAAGGTGCTGCGTCTGCAAACAAAAATCATCTGTTCCTAATGGCCGTGTACTTGGGGTTTACACAGGTCACTTTTGCAGATGCAATAGCAAAACATTCAACACTTTATTTGCTATTATATTCACACTTATCTTAATGTCTTCGTCACTGTCTTTGGCTTCTCGCGAACAGTTTATTATCTGGACGCCTTCTTTACTCAAACAATGTGAAAATTAATACATATTCCCAATTGTCTTGTCTTGTGTAAACGCAAGGTTATACAACTATCAGCAGTGACGTACTTGCGTGCGTCAAAAGTGGAGTGTTAGCCAATGTTCGTTGGGTCCGTCAACGCAAGGATTGCCAATCTGATGCTCTCTATGTAAACACACAGTCTACTCAACTTTCAATTTAATCCTTGAGCGGAACGTACGCAAAGTATCCATTCTGACGCGGCCATAAAGGTTTCGAAGCTTGCAGAAATTTCCCAAAAATTAATCAAACCTCAGCCTATTAAATTTTAGTAAAAGTAGCTAAAAATTACCGGTTATTTTTAAGATTTTTTTTTTTCTCGAGGGTGTTGCGCATTTTTTTCCATATAACGCATGAACAACATCTATTTTTATATGGAGGACAATTCGCAACACACTGGACAAAAAAAAAATCTCAAAATCAATGCAAACTTTTAGCAGTTTTAAACTTGCACTTTGGTAGTCTAAAATTGAATGGGCTACAAAACTGCAGACCCGAAAATTTTCTAAAAATTCTGATGTTTGGTTTCTCATGTTTGGTTAATTTTTGTGAAATTTGTGCAAGCTTTGAAACTTTTATTTGTGTATGTGGTTTCTGTTATATTTCAAATGAAAATTAGTTGCAAACAATAACAATTTGACTTTTAGTGCTAAATCTTTGACCCTAGCTGTATATCAACATATGTATGTAATTGCTTCTATGCACATACTATCGTTCGTGTTTTTAGTTAAGGTGACTCATCAACTGCACGCCTGAATGCATTTGCGTCGGCAGGTGTTAAGTAGATAACTTGAATTCAAATTTAAAATTGCACACAATAACGATGGGAAGCTTCAGCTGAGCTGGGCCATTGTTCGAGCAAATGTTGTGAGAATTGTGTATTTGATTTTGTAATTTGCATTCCCTTCCTAATTTCGATACTTGTTTAAATAAATCATATGACCACATTTACATACAAATGTATATAAATACATACATATGTATTTATATATCTGTAGTCATAAGCAATAGCCACCTAAGTTGACTTAAGAAGGAATTGAGTTATATATGCCATCGTATTCTGCAGCTACTATTCGATGTGTATGTGAAATCCCCATCTCGCCAGCTAGGCTATTTAATAATTTTTAGACCAACCTATTTAGGCGGCTATTGCTTATGACCACAGATATATGTATGTATGCATTTCGAAGTCGAGAATTTTTAGCGAAACGGCCCATGTTTATCCAAATATATGTATGTATGTAAATTTGCGAACATCCTTATGTTTTTACATACATATTTACATATAAATAAATACATTTTAAATACGTTGCATATACATATGTGTATTTGTATATACAGTGCCGGTAAAAATAATAGCACTGTGAGGTACTATGAGGTCTATCAAAGGAAAACTCCAAATAATTTTACTTCTAGTATCTTTTTATTTCTCTAACAAACTTATCATATTATTCCACACTAAATAAAAAAAAAATTTAACTTAATTTAATGCATCGCCAAATTTTTTTAAGTATTTATATGGAAGTATCCAAAATATGGCGGTAAAAAAAATAGCACTGAGAATTCGTTATGCCCTTAAAAACTAAAATAAAATATAAACCCTTAATTTTTCATTTAGAAGTGAATGTACATAAATATTAGGCTCCATATTAATACTTAGTAGCATGTCCTTTATTCTTAAGAACGGCCGCACAACGTCTTGGCATGGAGTCAACAAGGTCCTGACATTTCTTTTTTGGAATCTTGCTCCAGGAATCTTTCACTGCCTCCCAAAGTGCTTCTTTACTGGTTGGTCTGGCGTCATGAACTGCCTTCTTGACCTCAGTCCAGAGGTTCTCAATTGGATTGAGATCAGGCGACTGTGCAGGCCACTCCATAACATTGATCAAATGATCCCCAAACCACTTTTTTGCCCTCCGACTAGTGTGTTTGGGGTCATTGTCCTGCTGAAAGACCCACCTTAATGGCATTTCCTCTTCGGCGTAAGGGTACATCACTTCCTCTAATATTCTTACGTATACATGTTGATCCATGATTTCTTTGATCCAATATATAGGGCCTACACCATTGTAGGAAAAACAAGCCCACACCATTATACTAGTACCTCCGTGTTTAAGTGTTTTTGTAGTGAACTTGGGATCAAATTCAGTTTTCTGGGGCCTCCTAACGTAGTCTCGACCACCTTTGCCACCATAGAGCACAATTTTGCTTTCATCCGTCCAAAGAATGTTCCTCCATTTCCCTACCGGCCAGTCCAAATGATCTTCTGCAAACTTCAGACGCTGTTTCAAATGCTTACTCGTTAATAAAGGAACCTTCCTGGGAGTGCACGACTTTAAACCATTCTCTCTAAGCCGGGAGCGAACTGTCTCTACACATGCCGTGATATTAAGCTCCTTTCTAAGTACAGTTGCTGGCTTAAAAGGGTCTTTTTGGCTTTGCCGAATAAGCCGTCTGACCAGTAAGGGTGACATTACCCGCTTGCGTCCACGTGTTTCTGGTTTTGGAACAAATTTTAATGCATTTCGGATCATTTTGTTGGAACAGCCAACTGTACGGCCCACTTCCGCATAAGTTTTGCCTCGAGAAATTAGTTTTTTTATAATTTCACGTTTTTCGGCGCTGCAATGTTTTCCACGTCCCATAGCTATTCAAACAATTTACAAAATTCAACTTTTTACACAACAGAGGTATTAAACAAATTATATTTACCTTTATTCACGGAAAAATTTTTAATAAATATAAACGAAAGATATTTTTCAAACGAAATGCACAGCCAGTGCTATTATTTTTACCGCGTCAAATCGAGTACCACGGAACAAATTACTTGAAGTTGAGAGAACCGTTATTATTTCAAGCAAAACGAAGCACTCTTGAAAAGAGAATTTTATTACCTAACTGTTAAAACAGAAGAAGCCTGAAAATTGTGATGCTCTCAGATTTTTCAAATAGGAATGGAAAGTTCATAGCGGTAGTGCTATTTTTTTTACCGGCACTGTACATACATACATCCATCCATACTGAAATGAAATCATTCAAGTTTTTTAAAATGAGCTGCACTTGTTAGTTTTTTTTTAATTTCTTAATAAAAAACATGCTTAGCTTGGTAGCGCTTTCAGACTCGTGCTGAGAGTATGACTGGTTCCGCTTCAATTTCTGCCACCTTCTCTTTAAGTTCTGCCTCAGTTTCTTTCAATTCCGACACTGATTTCTTGGTAGTTGTTGTTGTAATGAGTGTTTCTGGTTGTTCGGTGGTGGCAGGCTGGTTGGATTCGTCGCTATGCTCGGTGTGCTCGTTGACCTTATCTTCCGCTTCCTGGGCTTTGCTCTGCTCTTTGTGATCATCAATCTTCTCGGAATCTCCCTGTACGGGGGCAGCGTGTATATTTGTCTTTGTGATAGTTATTTGTGTTGGCTTGGAGTCCGTGTCCTTAAATGTAGCCGATATTAGCTTTGTGTGATGCACCTGAAAAGCTGGTACCACAGGCAGATCGCCAAAGTGTGGCTGCACCGAAATATGTTCAACTTGTATTCGGGTGTTTCCGGTTTCTTTAGTGGATATCTTCTCTGTCGTTGTTTCTACTAAATCGGCAATAGTCGTTTCCTCAGAGTTCTCGGAACTTTTCTGAGTTCCAATTTTGTCAACTTGCTTGGCATTTTCCGCTTTTCTTTTGTGCACTAAATGACTTTCGACTTGCGCTGAGGTGGCTTCAGGGACTCCCGGTGCTTGTTGTGAAAAACCACCAACACTAGATACTGATTGGAAAAAATTCGACTCCAAATCGCCAATGAGCGACTGCAGTGAAACTTTTTTTATCTCCGTATCTGGATTGTCTTCGTATATTCGACGCTTGACTATCTGCGATTGTTTGTCTGGATTATAGATGTTAACATTTTTTAAATACCCCGCGAAAATGTCTTCTAGTTCTGTTGGACGCGCTAACGCCAATCCGCAAAATGTGACAAGCAACTGAAAATCAAGTTCATCATTAATTTGCAAATTAAAATCCAGTGAAAATAACTCACGACAATACATGTTGCCTTCCACATCATATAGACTATTTATGTATGTATGTATGTATGTATGTATATTCGTTTAGACTAACTGTGGCTTCAAGATCTGATGCGACGCGACTGCTTTCCTTCAAGCACAATTCATCTTAGAAATAAACTTGCTTGGTGTAACGCTTTTTAAAGTTTTCGTCACACGCTAGCACAGCAGCGAAGCTTCTCCAATATGAATATTTGAAAGGTGTGAATTAATTCGTTGATGCGTTTCATATTTCATAGCTACCGACAGCAGATTCTACTTTTGGCTGCCAGCAGTGAATAATGGAACAGCCTCATTAGATGACTACTTCTACGCCACCTCCATACATTAGATTGAAATGTTTACATATGGACATTTCCTCCTTACGGATGTTGAATTCGGAGACATACTTGCACATACATACACATATATAAAAAAAAAATGCTTATTGCCATAAATAGGCATCATCTCCATACTTAGTTAAGAATGCATAAATAAACAAGATTAACCACGAGGCATTTTCAATTCACTGGAGATGGTGCGAAGCCTCAAAAAACGGTTTAAAGTTGTACCGACGTTTCTGTTTTTTCTTAAAGAGTTTGCAGTTCCTGTAAATATTTTTGGTTATATTTTTATAATCACCATATTCACACATAACTCCAAGTTTCGAAATATGTACGAAATTTAGGTTAGGAAAAACCTGCAATCTTCATGAAAGCAATGTGACTTTAATTCCATTGTAGATTAACATTTTAGNAAATTGACATCAAACCTACAAAAGTCAAAGTTTTCGGGAGAGTAAAAATAAAAATGAGCGTGTGTAAGGAAAAATAAAAAAATTACATTTCGCTGGTTGACGTTTTTAAGTAAATTTCAAGTTTTGTATTTATTTATTTATTTTATTTAGTTAAAATTTGTTAATTTGTATGTTCTTTTCTATTTTTTTATACATTGAAAGTTTATATTTATAGTACCTGTTTTAATTTTGTATAATATACAAATGTTTGTATAAAGCGATATATGTACTAGGCATAACGTTGGGCAATCAATACAACAACGGAACACAAATAATGATTGCGACATAAGGGTCATAGGCATGGTGGAATTATACAAGGTGTTGTACGTAGTGACAGCTCATGT
>NW_016169266.1:0-17375 GCF_001687245.7 Rhagoletis zephyria
ACTTGTTGGCGCTGCATTAACAGTTTTAAAAAGAAATTTCGACTGCTACCCTGGTAAGGATAGGCGAGGGACTACGACATGTGGGCAATATGCAAGCTATTTTTCTTGAAGAGCAAAGGCGTAGTGTGGCGTGTATGCGTGCAGGCCTTGGACTTTTGTGGCATATACAACATACATACATGCTTGCCGTTAGAAATTATTGACTGCTGGCAAAGTGCTGCCAAATTGCTGCAATGTTTCATTTTACTTATGAGTGTGCTCATGCATGCTTATCCTTCTACTTTGTTATTAACTCATACATACATATGTATGCATGTACTTACATATGTACATATGCAAACTGCAATACATTTACTAAACTCATATGCAGGACATTTCCAGCTCAGGCGCCACTTTGAATGTAGCCCTTCCACTACTTTCTTTTTGTTTTTCATTGTTGTAATCTTATGGCCGTTAGCCCATCTTTGGTTAATATTTTTATTATAATGTCCTTTGTCGACAGTTTTTGCTTAGAGTTTCTTTTGTTTCTTTGGATAATAAAATGTATATTTAGTACATGAAAAATTGCTTCCTATAACCGTAATTAAGAAGAATTCAAAAATGTACTACATATAAGGCCATGTAGAGACAAACACTACAATTAAACAAATATATATGGGGAATTCTAGCCCTAAGGGGAATTCGGACCCAATTTGGACACCATTTGGCTTTTGCTGCACCGATTTACCAACTGAGAGCGACCTCTCTGATTAAAAAAAATATATATATATTTTTATAAATATAATTTTTTTGTAAATGCTCATAATTTTGGTACCAATTGGGACCATTTTTCCTCTTTTTGAAATGTTTAATTTTCAAAACACTTTTAAGTCAGTCCAAGTCAACTGATAGCAGTGATTTTTAAAACTTAAACAATTTTTTTCTGGAACCATATCGAGCCCTAATCGCCAAAATAACGTAAGCGACATTTTTTTCAAAATTTTCTTTTTGATACAGGAATATTCCTAGAGCATCTAAGATATTGATATTTGAAATTTTTGCTGCTTTAAAAAAAAAAATTAAAAAAAAAATTGTTATTAAGATATTGGAATGAAACTTATCTTCAATTACTCGTTATGATTTATTGTTTCAAATCAGTCTTGTAAATTTATGAAAACAAAAAAAAAATTTATATTCAACAATTTTATTGAACTTAAGGCCGTTTTATATGAAAAATTACATAACACATGTAGGTAGAAGTTATAGCTTCATTTCACCACATCTTCTCATCAGACTTCTTCAACCGCGGTCGCTGGGATATAAACCAGCGACTTCGGATTACAAAACCTGTGGTCTACCCACTGAGCTAAGTTCGCTACGTAAACTGTTGTTGCTTTTTCCACTTTTTTCATACATATGTTTTTTTGAAAATTTTTTTATTTGTTTAAATGAAATGAATAGTTATAATGTCCTGAAAAATAGCAATTTTGAAATAGATGGGGTGTCTCATAGCTTTCGCGCAAAAAATTTAAAACCTACTTATAGTCTTGCTTAATTTATTTGATATGCTACTGCATTGCGCGTCCGCTATACCTATGACGATTTGTCAGAGATCCCATCCTTTTCAAACATGCTATTTATTCTGAACACTTAAATGACTTAACTTTTTTGGAAATATACTTTTCGTTTTAGTTAAACAAATAAAATAAATTTGTTGATTTTCTTTTTTATAATTTCACAAGACTCGTGTGAAAAAACAATATAACAATTAATAACTGTTATGAATATTTCAGTTGATTTATCAAAGCTGGAATAATGGTTGTTTTCCTTTCACTCTATAAAAAGTTGTAAAAATGCACTTTCCTGAACATTTCACGTCAAGTGGAACATTTCTTGAATTTCCCTTTGAGTAGAACGATTTTTTTTTAAAATAGTTTCTGTTATTATTAAAGCTGTGTTCAATCTACGAGTTAAGAGCTGGGTTTCATTTCTATAATATGTTTTCTCTCCCTCATATCAAATTTCGTTAAAAACCAGTAAAAAGAAGGGATTTGTATTTTTTTTTGTTAATTTTAAATGTAAGGTTTTGGCATACATCCACATATAAGTACTCCATTTTTACGTTACTTAAAGAATAATTATAATGAAAATTTGTGAAATTACTTAATATGCCTTTTGGCTCAAAACTATTTCAAAGGATTCAAAAATCAAATTTGTTGAAATCATACAAAGAAATCTGTCAAACGAAAAATAAGCTGCAGGACATGCCATCATAAACGGATGCTGAAATATAAAAATGCACACATGCACAAATATCTACTTATATTTTTGTAACACAGATACATACATATGTATGTATGTATGTTTATGACAAACATTTTCTATATTCGTATGTATGCCAACACACACATTTAGCTACAATAAAGTATAGTAAAGTACTAACACAAGCAACTTAATTATTAAAATAAAATAATTATGTTGTAAAATGAACACTATGCTGTATAAAAATACATACAATACGATAATTTGTTCCCCGAACCCCGACACATTTGTTTTATGTTTCCTTCATATAGGAGTATCGAGTGAAGTCTAGACATCTATTTTGTGAATTTCTGTACTTTTGCAAGGATTAGGTATGAGGATTTCAGCAGCGATGTGTTGAGAGACGAACACCTGAGCTCTCTTTAACACCCAACATTCTTCTCCGATTTATTCGTCGATCGTGTAGATTTAAAACGGATTAAAAGGACCACGAAACAAGCCTTAGGACAGCTATACCGTTAAAGTTCTGCCTACCAACGAAATCTACTTACATATCGCTGCCTTAATATAGAAAGGCCCTATCTGACATCGTCGCTGATATAACTACAAAAAGCCGTAACTAACTAAAAATCGAAAATTTACGTTTTAATTGATTATGATGCATTTGATCGCATTATATGGCCCCAAATCGTTTTATGCAATAAAAGATTTTAGTTAGTTACGGCTTTGTGTATTTCAGCGACGATGTGAGATAGGGCCTTTCTATATTAAGGCAACGATATATAGCCTCCAAGCAGAGTTGCACGGGTGACAAACGGGCTCGCTTATCTGCATAAACAGCCTTTATTTGGTATTGTTTTGGAAATGCATAGGCTTCACATTAACTTTATAAATTTTTATTTGTACTGGTTGATTCTTACAAGTGATGGCATAGCAAGGAAACATTTTGAATGCCAGAATGAAATTTAGGGGGGGGGCTCGACCCTATTAAGCTGGCACTTCAGGGTACTATTGTATATATATATATAAGGAAAATTTGAAAGTTAGGGGGGGGGGCGAGCACCCCCCTGCCCCTACCTGGCTACGCCCATGTTTGTATGTACATATGAATATGAAAAATTTATTAGATTACCAATAGAAACATCGGCCGAAAAATAGTAAAAGCATACACATACATATATATCCAAAATGTGCATATACACATAGAAATGTGCACCAGTTTTCATTTTATGTACTTCAAACGCGCACATTTTAATTAAAGTTTTCGCAGTTTTCTTGATTTAATTTATTTTTAATTTTTTTAACGTCAAAGAAAGTTGTGGACAGCGCGTGAATCATGAAAATTACATTTCATCTGTTTTAATTTTTTTTATAGTAATTCCTCGCGGCGAGTATTTTTTCCCCTTTTACGTTTTGCTTTCGGAGCTTCCTTTGTGCATGTGTGGACATATGTATGTATGTATGTACATAAATTTGTTCGTACATATGTATGTACATATATGTGTGTATATTTAGTAAATAAAAAATTTGGCAAGAAAAAATATTCAGACTAATACTAACCCACTGGGGGAAAAAAGGTAAGCACTTTATGAGATAATCCATGTTTTCTCTCAGCTTTTAGCAGAAGTCGTCATCACGATCAATGTCATTTATTCGTAAAGCATAAAATGAACACCTCCGATGATCCTTAACCGTTGAAACACAATACCGACGAATGGCGGCAACTTTCGCCCAAAAATTTCGCTCAGTAGAACACAACTACGGCGACAACGAATTCAGCTGCTTATGACAAGGTACAATTAAAATTTTTACAAACAATAAGATTATTAATTTTTAACAAAACTAATACAGTATTTTTCTATTTCGATTTAAAAACTTGAGAATATCGCAGCGAAAAAATAACCGTTCGTCGTCATTGTGTTTCAGCGGTAAGGCTGGTGTGCAGCTCCCAAGAAAACGGTCAAGAAAAAAAATTGCCATTATTTCGTGTGTGTGTCCAAGGAATTTTGACAACTAATACTTAACCAGCCTGTTGCCTCGCTCTTTCCTCAAGAAATAATGGAACGGGCATAAATTTCTGTTGCAAGCATGGGTTGCCTTGTGCTCTTTTTTCACAAAAAAACTTTAGAAAACCGTAGTGGAAAGCGTAGCAAATTTCTTAAGAACTGCGTACTGACTCAAGAAAATTTTACACAAGAAAATTTCTTAGCCATTTCTTGTACGTCATTTTATATGTATCGTTTGCTTTTCTTGAAAGCTGCATACTGGCCTTTACGTTGAAAGTTGCAAGATAACGTGCCGCTGAAGTTATTTCGGAGCGCCGACTCTTCTTCATTCTTCGTACCTTACTTGGTAAAGCCGCTCAGAAGTATACCTGATACCAAATTTACATCCTAATTTTCTTCTTTCACAGGCGGCCACCTCTATGTTAAATTACGGGAGATTCGGGTGGGAAGTGGTACGGACCACTGGTAAGCCACTACTAGGCATGTGCTATTTTTTCCTACGGGGAAGGATGTTTGTGGGTGTGCATATTATAATATATATATGTTCCATAACAAAACGGACGGTTTTGTAGCCTATTGAATTTTGGTATAATAAAGTGCAAGTTTTAAGCGATTGGGCTACAAAACTGCATACTCAAAAACATTCTAAAAAAATTTAAAAAATTTTTAAATTTGTAATGTACTCATTATACCCAACCTCGGTGTAAAAGAAAATTCATAACTCAAATTATCGTAGAGTGCACCCCATAACACTTTACTTAAATATTGCGCAATACTCAGAGCTACCATTGTGATTTTTTTTTAATTTTTTTTGAGATGGCATATTTTCAAAAACTATTTTTTTTAACAAAAATTGTGTATGGGAAAAATTTTTCAAGAGAGAATTTTGATGTGTGTATGTGTGATTTTTTCAAGTTTTTTCCTCGCCCCGTTCTCGAGATATTTGGAAAACTATTAAGCCGATTTGTTTTTGCTTTTATGCAGTAAAGTTTTAAAAATTGTATAAATTAAGCTCAAATTTAATATTTATTTATTATTTATGCTTATGCATCAACCCTAAAAATTTTAAATATATCAAACACATGAAGTGTTCCATACCGTTTTGGTATGGAACACGCCATTACATATATATAAATAGGTACATGTCTGTATGTATTCATGAAAATATGATATATGCGCTCATATGTTTTTGTGAACCGCTGTGCGATTGCGACTGTTTTTTCGACAATCAAGATTGCTCCGAGCGTTGGGTGTTGAGTGATGGCGGAGATGTGCTAAGAGGGAAGAAAGTGTGAAGTAAACGTGTAGCTCTTGACTTACACAGCTATCACTGTCGCCGTTACCGTCGCCGTTACCGTCACCATCACAGTTGCTATGCGCTTATCAGCATTCACGTCTCGCGGTCGTTCACTGACTCCATTGGGCTCGCATTACAACACAAGCGCTCTTACACGTAGTACATCTATGTATCTTAAAAAAACAACAGCTTCGCAAGTGCAATAGCCATTCCTGACACTACTTCAGGCACTAGTCTTTTACTTTCTTCCATCCATCGCTAAGCGCGTCGCATCATGGGTGCACTAAATATTGGCCGCGGCTTTGATTGAGCCACTGACTGCTAGTTGCGGCGATCAGAGTAAATCTTTGAATCAAGCCGCTTCTCCCCATTCTATACAATCATACACAAACATACATACATATGTACATAAGCGCAAGTAAACAACACGCTGCCTGTGCCAGTCACCGACGCATTCATAAAAACTAAAAAAGAAATTTAACGCACTTGAGAGTAAGTGAGATAAGCCGTTTGAACTCGTTCTAGAAGCTATTGATAATGCAACTTTTCACTTTTCATTTAAAGTGGAAATTTGTTTATTCATTTGTGTCAGGATTTCCTGTAGAAATTGCTGTTACGTCGTGGCTTATTCGCTAGCATACGTGCAAGCAACGTAGTGCGTAATTTTTTAGCGCTTTAGATAAGCGGCGAGATCTTTTGAATTTACCGCCGACGCAAGTTTATCGCACGAAGTGTCTTTTAAACTTTTTTGTTCAATTCGCTGCCTCAAAGTCTGTGTCGCGAATGTGTCGCAATGCATTCACTGATTACATTTTCCCTTCAATATTTTATCAACAGTTCATACAAACATATATTGGTGTGATCCACAGAGCAATTAATCGGCGGTTTAACATTTCCTGCTTGTAAGTAAATTTTTGTCTGGTAAAAAAGCTTCTCCTTTCGTATTTGGGCTACTACTTTTTGTTCAGAAGATGTACCACTATCATATGTCAGAGAGCTTCCAAAATTGTCGAGGTCTTACCGACCTGGTCGGGGCATAGACTTCTTGAATTCTTCATGCAACATCTACGGCGGCGATGTGGAACTTATCAGAGGTAACCTTATGCGTTTTCTTAATTTTTTTTTTAGAATTTTGCCGCCGCAGCCGAGTTTTTAAATGTGCGTCTACCACACGGTACGGCCCTAGTTCGCCCCTAAATGGGTATGCAGCTATAATCTCCGAATCGTTAATGAAAAATTTCTGCTGCTTCGAATGGAAGACCACGGTTCATACTACCGCCATGGAAGTCATGCGATAAAAGGCGAAGGTAAGAAAAGCAATACAAAATCTGTGTTGGATTTGAGAAAGGATTGTGACTTTTTAAGATATCGAAAATCCCGGGATTCTTGCAAGTAATCCCGGGATTTTCGGGATTTGTAATTTGCACTGATGGCTATAATAGAAACTGCTTTTCTTGTCCAGTATTGGCTATGTTTCTTTATTTATTTAATAATTAATATTTTTTATAAATTTCTAGCTCATATATAACGTATAACATATAACACCGCGCGATAGTAAATTTTGAACAAAAATATCAATATATTCGCGAAATCAAGGGCCAAATATAGTAACATTGCGTATTTAGGTTTTCACTCTGACGTCAGTAATTTAAAAATGACTTAAAATATTCACAGAAATTAAACAGATTCAAGTTTCTGGTGCAGAAGGGCTGGTAAATATTAAAAATGTCATCTTAAAATTTTATCCTTGAAATTTCGCAGTATTTGTTTTTGAAAAAATTATATGTTAAGAGCTTATATAAACTCGATAATATCCTCGAGTTTCGTTCTTCTAACTTTGGCTGCTTAAAAACTACCTATTCGGCCTTGTGAATCCAAAAAATTTAAATTTTTTAAATTCTAAAGAAATTTCCTCTTGCATTTGTTACCCATATTTTTATTCTACATTGCATTGAATCTTTTTTAACAATTTTTGGAATTAATCATAACTTTGTAAGTTCAAAGTCCTTCAAAATAAATCCTGCGGTTAGAGAGAAAAAATAAAAACGCCACATAAAAAAGTAGATTTCAAACCCATTTATTATTATTTATTTCATGGCAAGAGAGTTTCTCAAACAATATAGAAGCAATATCTAAATCCCGGGACTAATCTCGGGATCCCGGGGTTGTGACAACGCCATCCCGAAAATCCCTGGGTTGGAAAAAGCCGAAAAATTAACATCCCTAGTTCACACCTATCGGCGCTGGCCGCACCAAAGTACGAATCTTATGTTAGTCTGCAGTAGTTGGTTCCAGTATACGTGGTAAGATCCATCAAGATCGAAAAACAAGAAACTAAATCACACCTCTGTGCAGAAAAATATGTACATCCAGTGATTCAGGGAAAGCTTCAATCCTACTGGCAGCAGATTCGCCATACGACTCTAACACCTGCCCTTTCTTCGAATGATCGATATATCGCATACCGTCTTGAAAAGAGGTACAACTCAAAATTACATGTTTGTCAGAAAAAAGCGAAAAATTAGGGAGAATTTAGCTTAGGTTTTTTTCTCAACTAATTATCACAAAAATTTGCTCCGGAGTTTGCTGAAAGGTAAGTAAAAGCTCTGTGTACATTTTTAGGGCATAATATCAAAACTATGAAATTATGAGTTGTGCGATCACGTTTTCCGTAGCTGGTACGACGGGGAATGTCACGCCGCTGAAGAGGAAAAAGATCCCGCCTGCAGGGACACGCTGCAATTGTCCGCAGCGCAAGAAGAGGGAAGTTCGGTATGCCGTTCGACTTGGTACATCCAACATAGGCCATGTATTCGCCATACGTAAACTCTTGGAAAATACCCCTGAGAAGAAGATCGTCACTCACCATCCATTTTTCGATTTTGATGGCACGAAAAGGAACTGACTATATACCAAAATGTCTAAATTTTGAATACCCGCGCTATAAACTAATATGGCTATGTGAAAATCCGTTTGGAAGTACCACCAGCAATCTTAGAATATCGGAGGACCTATTCGCGCCGTTCGGTACCAAACGAGGGTTCAGACTGGGCGCCTCCCTACCATGCGACGCCTTCAATCTGATGATGGAAAAGAGCTGTAGAACTTAATCGCTCTGGACCAATCGACATCATTAGCCTATATATATGTATAGTTTGAGAAATAATGGGGCAATTAATATAAACGCCTAAATGCCTCGTAACCATGTACATATCTCACACCAAAAGGGTCAAAAGGGTCACAACTCAAAATTACACGCTTGTCCTAAAATGCGAACTATTTCTTAGTACATGATAATCATATGGACAAGGCAGACTTTACCTGAGGTGTTTTTTAAAAATTATAACTGAAATTTTGCTCCAGCTTTTTCTGTTAAAAGAAATGCGGAAGTTCCGCGGTTGCGAATTCGAGTGCAAATATTCGCAACATTCCTACTCGCAGTCTATACGAATATAAATTTCATTAGTCAATGTGACGAATTCCAAATAAATTGGTCATTTCAGTATAATAAAGTCAACTTATATTTAGTAGCTTGGTTTTATACTATACACTATACAATACAATTATTATTTTTTAAATTATTTTTTTAGGTGGTCATTTTAAAAAAAGACATGATTCTTTTTATAATTAGATATAACTTTTTTATTTGTGAAGCCTAACACTTTTTTAGAAAAGTCCCATCATTTCTTAAGAGCTTTCGGTTTACAGTACACAAAATTAGTGAAGGTATAAATCAAAGCGGCGGCCGCTGTAGAGTTTTTCAGAGTCTGGGTTCAATCCCGGTTCAACTCAAAATTAACAAATTTATTGTTTTTTTTTTTGTTTTAAAGCTTTCCTAATCCCCTCTCTCGTTTGATACCTATATAAAAGTATTTGGCTTACGCTGCTAACTGAATTCACTTTAAATTTTTGAACAGGTGGCAACCCTCTTGTCTGCTCGATTTCAAAGCTACAGACCCAAAATAAAACACTGCTTTGCACGCTTATTCTCGTCGAACCTGTTTACTTTAAGCTAACCTTTATAATACTCATTGAAGTGAATAATTTTCTGAATAACTAAAAACATCATTTTTTTTCTTAACCACCTTTGAACAATCAATGAAAAATCGAAATTGTATGTAAACCATACAAAAATCAACCGCAAATTAAATAACAATTTGTTGTGACTGTAAAATTGTATGCGCGGCCAATATTAAAAGCCAAAATCAAATGCTCAACTTCAAATCGCACATCATTTGCATAACCCAAAACGAAAAGGTAGGACGCCGCAAAAACATGTAAACAACAAATCGCTAAAAAAAAACGCCAACTTGCGCGAAAGAGTGACGGGGCAGCAATTAAAAATCATTTTTCACTTCGGTCAACCATTTCACTCAATTTTCCTGGCACGACCATTTCGTTGCCATGTGTGATGGCATGTGCGCCCGTGTGTATTGATTACTGGTATAACGGTGTGTACATATTTATGTAGTTGCAACACCGAAACATTGCCACAAACCATGCAGCCATGCCATGCCGTACACACTCTATTGCAACTCAAAAATACCTCAAAAACAAAACCACACATCATCATCGCCATTTCAACGCCCATAACCGCTAACAACAAACGCAGTGTTGGCGCTGTGAACTCAAACAACCAACAAACAAACAAGCAAAGATGCAAACAAAAAATGTCGAAATTGCAGGAACAGGCAATAAAACATGCAGCAGCAAGTGCCAGGGGGGCCTGAATGAGGAAACGGCTAACAATCAGCAGCATACATATATACATACAACTGCTGCCGCCAATATATTCTGTGGCAGTGATCTGATTGTCATCACGCGTGTACAACTGTCGCACAAACACACCCACGCATGCATGTGTTCCATTTGGGCGGCAGAAAAAAATTGCGTTTTAAAAAATTGTAGCATATCTCAGGGGGCTCAGGCGTTTGTGTGTGTGCGCGCTTGTATGTGTGCATGAGTGAGAGGTGTATGCAGCTCATTCACACCTTCGCTCGCAGGCGTCAATTATTCACCAATTGAAAAATTACTCAACTGCGCATTTTCCATTTTTTTACATTTTTGTTTTTTAGCCTTTTTACCGCCACTTACTCATCCATTCTCGGCATTGCATTTTCTCATTTTTTTACTTCGTTTTGTTTTTGGTTTTCGTTATTTTTCTTGCTGGCTTTATTCGGTGAAATGTTCCACTTCAATAGCGAGCATTATCCGCTTTTTGTTGTTATTGTTTTTTCTTATTTTCCGTACGATTGCTGAGATGCGATATGAGTATGAATATGCGATCTCATTTTTTTCCATTGAGTATCACAAATCCCCATATGCCCTTATGCGCCCACATATGCACATACCCTTACATGTTTGTGACGTTAATATAATTTTTCGTAATTTTTTCATTGTTTTACCGCTCAGTGGGTGGCGAATTTCATCCTTGTTGCTTCTGCTAGCTGTTCGACACTTGAGCTTGGATTTTTTTTTTCGTTTTTTTTTTTCAATATCTTCGCCAACTTTTCACAGCAAATTGACTTTGGTTATGTTCATCCATGTGGTATTTTGTTTTTGTTGTAATTTCGTTGTTCTCCTTGCCGGTGTGTGCATGCCAGCTTTATCCTTGGGGTATTGATAAACTTTATTGCAGCAATTATTAGTTGGTGTGAAGTATTAATCAATTGAATTTGTAATCGGATGAGCGACGGAAGCAAATTTGTGGAGAAGATGCAGTTTCGTTGATATTTTATTTTAAAGTGCTGCTTTTCAACAATAACAATAACTAGTTATATGAAATCTCGATGCTTAGTTGCTCATCGTACTTAAGGCCTAGAGAATGTATTAAATGGCGTAGGTAATTATTACTCGTCTGCAAACTTTCTGGGTTCTTTGAAGAATTTAAGTCGTTTGTCGAAGGAAAGCGTATGTAACTTATCTATCCTCAATACGTCTGAGCCAAAAATGAGCCATCTCAGATTAACGAGCGCTGGGAAGGTTAATATAAGGGCTCTATATTATATCACACATATACTCCAGACAAGACAAGCTCGTGGATGATGCCTTAAGCGATGTTTGCCGAGTCCTTCTTCCTTCCAATAGGCATTGTGATTTCTCTGCTACCACCAGCGGGTTCCGAGTTGAATACTTTCAGAGCTGGAGCATCGGTGTCCATTCGAACGACATGACCAAGCCAGCGGAGCCACTGTATTTTAATTCGCTGCACTATGTTCATGTCGTTTTAAAGCTCATACAGCCCATCGTTCCATCGTCTGCGGTACTCGCCGTCGCCAACGCGTAAAGGCCCGTAAATCTTCCGCAAAATCTTTCTCTCGAATACTCCAAGAGCCGCCTCATCGGATGTTGTCATTGTACATGCTCCTGCGCCATATAAAGGAACGGGAATGATGAGTGACTTATAGAGCAAGAATAGAAACAACAACTACAAAAGTTATTAAGGGTCAAAGTTCAAGCTAAACAATTTTGTCAATCAAAATTTTTGGAAAACGAACGGACGGATGTTCAAAATTTTGATCTCATTTGATAGGAAATTTAATTCTCTTTAATTTGATATACATATAACCCTCCCTTAGTATAATACTCCTTTCTGTGTTGCCGCAGAAGAGAAGCGGAATTCCTTTCTGCGTAGATTAATTAGATTTTTGTGAAAACTAAACAAGGCATATGTAAGGTATGCATATCAAATTAAAGAGAACTAATTTCCTATCGATTGAGACCAAAACTTTTAAATTCGTTTTTAAGAAATGTTGACTTAAAAAATGGTTTAATTTGAACTTTGACCCTTAACAACTATTGTAATTGTTGTTTCCGCAAGAAAAGGAATATACCGTTATACTCACCTCAACGATATGAGAATTTTCTTCATTTCCTTATCCGATATGTTTGATAATTCCTATTTTCCATGATTATTTGGTCATATATCTGTTAAATATCCGTTAGAATCGTCGGTAATTAAATCAGAATTTCCCATGTCGTGTCAGTTAGACTTCCTGTCAACCCCTCCACACGCTTCTCTGACCGATATCGGCCAAAATCGTACAGACTCTTTTGCCGACAAGTCTGGCGGATATCTAACAGATTTCTAGCAATTTTGCTAGCTGGGTAATTAATAAAACACACGATATGCTGCCAATTAGTAGGTGTTTAACACAGTTAATTTACGTGTACCTCCGAATGTCGAAAATCAAATCAATAATCCACTTTCGCAAAAGGTATCAAGTGAGATTTCACTCATTGGGCAAAAGCTTACCTTAATGCGCACCATGACTGCCACACTCTCATGTGAAACATACAAACGCACATGCAAGCAAAACATTCATCCTTACATAATCAAGTACAATATTGCACCAAATAACACACGGCACCATCTACCGACGACCTTTAGGCGTGCTACTGTTAAGCTTTTTGGCTGTGTCAGCATTTAAGTAAGCGTTTTAGGGTTAAGTCCATGTCAAAGTGTCAGTTTAGTATCGGTGTCATGTCATGCAACAACGACCAGCGGAACAGCGACAGGATAACAACATGTTGCAATATGAGAACGAGTAAGAGTAGAGCTTTCCAGTGGATCAGGGTAAATGTGTAAATGCTATGTTGCATCGTTTGGAAAGTGAGAGGTGTTTTGTGGCGCCCATAAAAGTAGAAATTAATTTCGCAACGAAAACACGTCGAAATATGTGAGCTGTTTTTCCTTTAGCGTAACGAAGTATGGAAAAGGAAGATTGGAGGCTCAGTGTGAACGCTAAATCACTGTAGTTTGGGCGTAAGCGCCACTAGATAATACCGAAAAACAATTAGTCAGCACAGCAGCACTAATGAATGTGTTGCGATTGGATGAGTTGGTGAATTATTATTGGAGAAGAGTGTTAGTAGATATGTATAAAATACATTAAATTGAAGAGCAAAGGTGCGTGTGACAGATAAGTAATCTACTTAAAAATACATACATATTTACATTTGTACGTGGTGTGAGCGATACTGCGTTCACACCACATAGAATAGAGATTTTGCAACAATTCGCTAATTTTCATTCAGCCACCAATGAGTCTCTTTAATGAGCGCTTGGAGAGCACCGATATCAATGTGAGGGTAAACAGGGAAATAACTTTTAATCACACCGTAGGATGAAACTTCCGATATACGACTGAGGCGGCTCGAATTCTTCGGGACCCGAAACGTCGTAGTCAGCAGCACTAGGCTCAGGTATAAAAGGATTTATTAGGCTATATGTGCCCAGACTTGAAAACCATAAACCAAATCAATAGTGTTGTTATAGACAGAAGCCACCTTACATTGCGGCAAGGCTAGTAAGCATTATCGACTTAGCTCTATTGAAACTTGGCTTCATTGTTGGCGGTTAAGCTGCCATTACAGCTTTAAGGTAGGTAACAACTAACTCGATATGTGTTCAAGAATACCGAGTATCCTTAAAAGCTATTCGACCACACATAATCATCTTCACACAGTGGTATTCCAAGAAAATAAGGAAGCGAATAAGTATTTTAAAAGGGGATCTACGATAGGATTACGGGAAACGGTTGGGATCGAAAGCAGCCAGCAGCAGCATGGGGACAAGTCGGCACACCTGCGATTTACCGCGCTTATTCTGGGCACTGCTGGATCTAAGACTCCTAAAGCCAAAGTTAAGACTTCTGTCAGGAATATTAATCATAATAGGCCTAGAGCTGCCCGCCCAACTTTGCCTAACCTACACACGGAAGTCACATTCTGGTATTTTGGATGTGCATTCCAAACATTGACTTCGGTCCCTATATTGTTGCAGACAAAATACCAAATCTCTTCTCTTGTTCAGGGCCACGCTGCGAGGGGGCGCAACGTGAGCTATGTGGGGAGGATATAGGGAGGTGAAGAGGAAAGCGGGGCACATTTTATGTAATAAAAAGAGGTAGACCGAAATACACGAGTACGAAGGGCTTGAAATGCAGAGTGATAGGAAGAACGAACGAAAATCCTCCTAGATATATGGCGACTTAGGGAATAGCGAAAGTCCTCCTAGGTATATCATCCAAGCAAATGCCGACTGAGCAGTGGACATCGCTGCTTACTCAAATCATATAACAAAGAAGTGTGAAAGGTAAATAATAAACCCTGAGGGGACTGCTGTGAAAACTTAGAAGAAAAAAAACGATATGGGCAGGCTTAGGAAACTTCTAACCAAGGTTCCAAGCGTACCTATACAATACATAGTGCCAAAATACAAATTCATAGTGCCAAGTATTCGAATCCAAATGATTTGCTTTTCGAATCACAATAGAGAGTAGACCCCCTAATGAGGCGGCTTCAGCAGTATTCGAAAGAAAAATTTTGCAGAAGATTTATGGGCCTTTGCGTGTATTATGAGATCGACGAGCTTTAAAACGACGTCGGTGTAGTGCAGCGGATTTAAGTAGTACAGCAAATTCGCTGATTAGGCCATGTAGTAGTTACGAATGGGCACAAATGTTCCAGCTCTGAAGGTACTTCCGTACAACGCGGATCACGAAGCTGTTAGCAGAGAAAGAAGAAGGCTTCCTCTGTGATAGAAATCCTAGTCGGAGACGGACTTGACTTGACGTCAGTTGACCCACAAGAGAAACGACCGGCGTGCTTTATTGAAGTCGACTAAAATCGCTTATTCGGTTACAGCGCCAAACAAGTAGAACACATGTGTGGCTCTAAATAATTCAGCTTATAGAAGATTGATCCAAAGGTTTTTACGTGGTATGACACCACCTAAATTTGTCTATAGAGTTACATATGTCTCGGTCAGAAACTTACGTAGATATATACTTATGTAGGTAGTTATTTTAGGTGGACAATTTTTCAAATAAGCATAAAAGCATCATTTTGTTTAAAGTTTATGCAGCTGAAGTTTGTAAATTTACTTCAGCAACAATAGAATTTGGAAAAATTGTCAAACACAGTAAATTTGCAACAGAAATGCATAAACGTGTTATACGTACAAATAAATTTGGAATCATGCAACACGTAACACCACCAGTGTTGCCATTTTAGCCCTTTTCCGGCTAGATTTAGCTGGTTGCGATAGCAAACAGCCGGAGAAATTTCGATTTAGCTGGCAGCCGATTTGTTAGCCGTTTTGGAGAAAAAAATTAGCCGTTTTTAGCCGATTTTGCTATTTGCTTTGTTTTCTTAAATTTCAAATATGTATATATGTTTGCATTTTTGACTAAGCGACCCAAAATCTGTTAGAAATGGCTACTAGCCTTATAGTAGAGAAAATTTTCATGTCAGGCAGGGTTGTATGAAATTGGGCCGATTTCGCTTATTTTTATTTTAAACGAAGAGGGGATTTTCTTCTTAAAATGTTTGTTATAAATGTCTAAATTTTAAGTGTGAAGTTCTATTCGCAAACTTCGAAAATATGAAATTGTTTCACTGTTAAGACACTTAGGATGCGTTTGTGTTTGGATATAGTGCCAACAAACAGAATAAATATTACATGTAGATATTGTCTTCCCAGATAGCGCATATTCAATTCTGCCTAAATTACAAAACATCATTTTTGCCCACTCACAAAGGTTTAAGGTAAGGGAAAAATTGATATTTTCAAGCACTATGTACACATATGTATTTTTTTAAACAAACTTTTTTGCCGAGTACTTATTTAAATTCCAAAAAACCGAATGCAATCTTGAATTAAACGAACCAACACTGAAGTGAGTCAAAATCAAAATAAAAGAGCACAAATTTCTATGTAAAGCAAAACTCTCTGGGAATCCTACGAGACATCTGCCGGTCATATGACCGGTCATCTAAATGGGAGGTCTGCAGTCTTTTGGTATCATATTTTACATCAGAAAAAATCTGACCAGTTATTTTATATTTATTTTTATAGCGTTTTTTATGTGTATTGGTTTCTATTTGAGTGTATTGAGAATCGGTCAGTCTGAAAAGGCCTTGTAGGGAAGACAAAAGGTTTGTTCGTCGAAATTCCAGCGAGAATTATCACTCAAAATATCATGTAGAGAAACTTGCAATTTTCTGTACGAACGCAAATTTGCAAGTTTTTCTGAAAGCTAGTGTCCACGGTTGCATTTCAAACAAAAGAAATTTGTATAGAATTTTTAAAATTCTTTCAGAGAGGCAAAAAACAGGATCTACGTGTATATATCTTGTCAGTCCGACTTTCTTCAACATACGTTTCAATTTCTTTGTCGGGTTTACTATATCGAATCTGGCTGAGATTGCACTCCGATTAAGAATACAGTTTTTTTTGCCGAGTACCTTTCAAATCATTGGAATTAATTAAGTAAATAAGTATTAACTTACATTTTTCATTTTAAAATCGATCCAGTTTGTAAATTTTTATATTTAACGAACTTGTTTATTCAAATTATCGTCGACAAAAAATCCAACCATGTGCCACAATCATATGTTTTTCCTAATTGCAAATTCTTGCTGGCAAAATTTTTTTCGACTCGAATTTGTAACTTCTCTCCAAAAAACAGTCTTTTTACTCGTGATTTATTTAAATAAAACATGTGAAATTTAGTTGAAACATTTTAGCCGTTTTTAGCCGGTTTTATTTGCTAATTTAGCCGGTTCGTCCAAAAAGTTCTGGCAACACTGAACACCACCAAAAAGTGTCCACATACATATGTACATACATACATATATGTGTGCACATATCCATAAACACATGCATACATTTGCATGTATTTACATATATGCCACGTTGACGTTGACCATAAAAAGCACAACAGGCACATTTGTTGCATACAATTCACGCGCATTTGTAACTCCTACACCGCAATTAAATTTGTTTAGCATTCACAATTTACGCTCTTCTCCACTACCAATTTGTT
>NW_016169266.1:17532-17737 GCF_001687245.7 Rhagoletis zephyria
TACATACATACATATATGTGTGCACATATCCATAAACACATGCATACATTTGCATGTATTTACATATATGCCACGTTGACGTTGACCATAAAAAGCACAACAGGCACATTTGTTGCATACAATTCACGCGCATTTGTAACTCCTACACCGCAATTAAATTTGTTTAGCATTCACAATTTACGCTCTTCTCCACTACCAATTTGTT
>NW_016169268.1:0-16458 GCF_001687245.7 Rhagoletis zephyria
ACCTTCGTTTAAGGTGACAGTTTGTATCTAAAGCATTTAGCGCAGACAGGCAAACCGCTGGGGGTAATATGTAAGATAGCCAAGGATAGGTGAGTTTATGCGAAAGTGTTATGGGATCGATGGTATGATCAGCTCGAAAACAGAAGGACAGGTTTGAGACCGATAGAGTTATGCTGAGAGAGGAAACTGTGCAATTTCTATTTTTCGAAGCAGCAAACATATCCTGTGAGTTTATTACTTGAAATATATTATATTCAAAAATATAAGCATGAAAAAACCCAATCATATTACTATGTAGTACATAGTATTGAAATTTATAGTGGCAAAAAGAAAACTAACCCCTTCTGGACCGTAAGCCTATAATTAAAAATACATACGACGAATTGAGAACTTCCACTAATTTTGAACGCCGTAAAAAAAATTTCATAGAATATTATAAGGGAAAACATTTCTTCCCAATTCAATTTCCAAATTTGTTTTCCTATAAAATTTGTAGATAATGCCCAAAAATTTTTTTTCTTATATATGCTACATTTTTGCTCTTTAGGTAAACATATTCTTTTAAGGAAATATTTTTTCAAATTTTTTTTTTTTTAACAATAAGTTTTTTTCTCAAATCTTATTTTTCTTAATAGAAATTTTTTAGAAAAGTTAATTTTATTATTTTTTTTTTCGCTAAAAATTATATTGATTATTTTTTTCTCAAATCTTATTTTTCTTAATACAAATTTTTTAGGAAAGTCAATTTCATTATTTTTTCTTTTGCGCTAAAAATTATATTGATTATTTTTTTCTAAAATTTTCTATTTTTTTAAATCATTTTAATTTTTGAAATTTCTTTTTATTCCAAAAACTATTTTTTTTGTAAACGTAAATTTTTTCTCTCATTTTCTAATTTCTCATTTTTGGTAAATTTTTCTAGTTTTGGAAAGAATTTTATTTCTCGTTAAAAATTCGTGGGAAAGGTTGCTAAATAAAAATGTGCTTTACACGATTACCTTATGAGTGGAGAAACTCTTTGGATTTTTATAGCAAAAGGTGTCGTAGTGAAAACCTAAAGGGTCATCCATTTTGCGCTTGGGAAAGTAAAGTTCTGCCACAGTCACCCAAACTGGTATTTGTTTTGTTAAAATCTTTTCCAATCAAAGAATGGCAATAATTAAAAAAAAAAAACCTCTACAAAAAAAATTATTTTTTTCATATATACATTGTTTAGAAATAAAGTTTTTTTAAAAACCCCCTTTTCCAAAAATTGATTTTTTTCATAGATACATTTGTTTAGAAATAATTTTTTTTATGAAAAAAATAAATTTTTTGAAAAGGGGGGTTTAAAAAAAATCATTTTTAGACGTTTTAGAATAGAAATAATTTTTTATTTCTCTATAAAAATTATTCCTTTTTCTGGAAGTCAGTTTTTTCGAATTTTTGGTAAATTTTGGTAAAAATATCTTTTTCCAAAATTTAGTGCAAAAAATAGTGGTGGTGGCCAAAACTGCTTCAAGCTGTCTAGTCATACTAATTGATGCCCACCACCTCACTAAAGGGAGGGGAATGTATGTGCAAAAAAAAAACAACTCAAATAAAATATGACGGGAGGCAAGTAAAAAAACCTTTGAAAACTCCCATTTTTCGATATTCGTACTAGGTATTTTCTAGAAACATTTTATAAGATACGCGACTGGAATTATCGAAAATCATAGAAAAGTTAAACGAAATTGTTGCAGAACACGACATTTTAGAAGTAGAATTGATATACAAAATCGTTTGTAGTAATTCTAAAGCCACTTCAAATACTAGGGAATATAATCAAAAACGTATCCATACAATAAGAAGAAGGTATTGAAAAAGTGTTATAAATTTCTTAAAATCCACTAAAATTCATAATACTCACAAAAAACTGTATAATGAGTAACAATAAACTTTAGTAAAACGATATACGGACCCACCATAAACCACCATTTCGGACAAAAAATTCATTGGCATGCAAAAGATTTTCCAAAAACGATAAATTAGAAAGCAAAAGTTAAGCAAATATCAAGGAAAACTATATAAATAGTTTTTCGAACGATGAAGTAAGCAAAGCAAACAAACAACAAACAAAGAACCCACGCATACATCTACACTCAACTGAAATTCATACAAATCTTACATTCATACATGCAAATAAGCAAATAAATATTTTTCGATGTGCATTCATTTATTTTACTAACCAATAAAGAATAAAATATTATTTTCTTTCGAATTTTCCTACACCTGAAATAGAATATACATACGTACATATATACATGCATACAAACATACATATAAACATTGAAGAATTCTCCTCAAAGTACATAAATTACCAAACTAACGAGAAAAATAACTGACAAACATGTTTGAAAATTGAAGTGATTTAATAAATAAAGGGAGTGTAATGATTGTAAACAAGATTGAATAAAACAGTTATACCTATACACACCACACATATATGTACATATGTAGTACATACATTCATATATGGAAAATGTAGATCGATATGCATATAACACAGCGTAGTTTGAAGTAATCAAGAAAATATGCGATTAACAGCGGATGTAGGAACTTTAAAACCGATTTTAAATGCATACGAAAACAAACTTAAAAGTCTAGAAAATAAAGAGAAATACTATGAGCATTAGTGTGGTCCTTAAAAATATGAACATGATGGAGTATCCCTTTATTTATACCTTCTACGTACAAAATAAAGACGTCCACGAAGGTAATTTTTTTTTTCAAATACGAAAATTCGACAAAATGTTTTACTTTGACTAGCTGTAAATTCGCGAGTGTATGTATTTATATGAAAAAGTTTTAAATTTATCAGATTTCAACTGCAAAAGTTTTTTTTAATGTTTGCGATTTTTAAAAAAATTTACATCTCTGCAACTCTGGCATCGACCACTAAAAATTGGTTTGAAATTTTGAAATTTTCGTGCAAGTTTTCCCCCATACAAAATTTTGATGTTAATAATTTAAGCAAAACCCTAATCAGCATGTATGTATGTAGATGTATGTACAATATTTAGCAATACTATGTACTTGTATAGACTGATTGCGTGTTCACTGGAAAACTAAAACCCTAAGCTAAAAGTCAAATCAAATCAAAGGAAAAAATAAGGTTAAGTAATGGTACATAAATGAAGAACATGCAGCCATAAAATTTATTAAAATTGTGCGGCATCGGTTAAAATAATAAACTACTTGCATGTATAAAATCGAAAGTGTACGATTAGCGATCTCTTCTTGCTTGCTGAATCAGCCGAGTTACGAAGAAAAATATTAAATAATTTCAAATAAATATAAAGTTCATGAAGTGAAAGACAAAACTACGATTAGTGCTAGTATCTCGCATGTGGCCATTGTGGATACACTTATCGCTAAAATGTGTACTCACGGAGCTACAAGACAAAGTTAAAAATTAATTTAATTGACTAAGAAAGTTAAGAAAGTTAGGTAATCTCAGAGGTTTATGTATCTCAAATATCTTAAAACTTCTTCTTCAAACGATTTTATGTCGACTTGGGCAGAGATAAAAAAAAACTTCACAAATTGCCTTTCTCCTTTGCAAATTGCGCAAATTATCCATTACAGCTGCGGGTATACCCTTCTGCTCTAGATGCTTCTTCTTTTTTCACCAGAGCGTCATCATCCAGCCCACTGCAATCTTTGTGCTTTCAAATCGCTCAACTTTGACTATATCAATAAAAATCTAGTACAGTTCGTCATTCCATCGTAGAATAATTCTCTCGAAATACTGGTAGGCGTGATTTTTGTTCGCCGAGAAATGACCCCGCTTTTCAATTGCCTTCCGAGCCGAAGGTATCAAAAGTTATTCTTCGCCTAATCTCCAGGCTGATTTCCTTTGGTACTGTTAATGCTGAATCCTAAGTAAACAAAGCCCTTCCCGACTTCAAAATTATAGCTGACAACAGCGACTTCTGTCTCAATATAGTATGTATGAATACCCTTTGTTTGTTGCCAGAAGGTAAGTACTTTGTCTTGTCTTCATTAATCGCTCGACCAACCTGTGTTTTCCTCCTTTTCCCACCTGGAAAATGTTGTGCTCACGGGCTAGAAGCATAGTAATTTTACTTTACACCAGATATCACTTATATCAGAATATCAGATAGAAGAAATGGCGTCATAGAGGCAGTTTATCTTCGTATCGTATTAAAAGCGGCTTTAATATCGATAAAAATTTAGTGTGTGAAATATTGTGAAAAACTGGTCACTGAAAAGGCCCAGCCAGTTGGTTCAAGAATATCTTCAGTCTTTCTAGGGGACTGGACAAAGTTAAATGAGATTCGGAGAGGTGTGGTAGGAGCTCAAAAGCTTTTACTGATTTAATTTTACTACTTATACTTCAGGCTAAAAATTTAGCTTTTTTAATCATTTAATTATTTTTAAAAGCTCCGTGAAATAAATAAAAGTTGCCAAATGAGAAAAATATTACAAGATGTAGAAAAATTTTTTGTTAAATAAAAAATTCCAATTAGCGTGAAAAAAGGTTCAACTAACTACATAAGAGTACAGATGGAGCAGACTCGCTGCCACTATACAAGGGAAAATGAAACGAAAAACTCATAAAGCTCACATGACACTTACAACATATTACTGGCCTATCAAATACATAAACATATATATAGATTTGTATGTCATCAGGCCACATTAATAACTTGCCACCTAATAATGCTGCTACTAATGTTATAAACAAGGAATAAGATTGTGTTATTTGTTTGCGAAATTCTTCTATTGAATTCATTTGTTGTTGAAAAGATCAACAAAACTGTTTGTTTGATCGCTCATAAGTTTTTTGAAAGTTAGTACTGTTTAAATGTAAAGTTTTAATACTTAATTAAGCAAAAAAAGTAAAATAAATGAAATTGTAAAATATATATGCTTAGGCTTGTTTTAATATATATTAGATCAGTTGTAAAATGTGTTTATGTGTGTGTGATAATTTAGGGCATCAATAAAGAGGAACTTTTTTTTTTATGTAAGACTTATTAAAAGAAAGAAATGTCATTGATATTACGAGAATTCGCTTTCTCTCGTCAAGTTGGCAGACTCAAAACTTGAAACTGTGTAATAAGGATATAACTATTATATAATAAAAAAAGTATAAAAGGTAAAATTGGATTTTTTACTCAATTTTGTTACAAAAAGGATTATTTTTAATGCCCAACTTAAACTCCTAAACTCAGTTGAAAACAATAAGTTCTTCTCTCAAAGTCATTAGATGAAACCACTTCGAAACATTTTTTGTTTCTAGCTGTACTAAAACCTTGATTGCAAAAAACACAACGCCGGTTTTTTAGGATTGAACTGGCATATCGCTCGGGCTTAACACAGAATATGTTTTAAAATTTTATCGTCTTCAAAGCAGAGTCTGCATTCCAACCCCAGGATCACACGTAGTTGGTGAATGTCGCAGTCGATTGTGACCAATCAGGTACCCCAAGACTAGATAGAGCGTTTTCGAACTGGCTGCCAAGATAGGTCGATCTTCCACTCAGCAGTCGATATGTAGTTGCCTGCGCTAATTCGAACCAGTCAGCCGACATTATAATTCCTGTGCTGCCAATGACTATTGGGATGAAGAGATAGCGACAATCAGAATATTATTTTTATTTTATATTTATTTCATTGAAAAGGCCTTCGAGAATCGAGAGAAAAATGTGGAATAATATAAATTGGGATGTTTTTTTTTTTTTAATTTGCAGATATATTTACCATGTACGTATTGATTTAAAATTTTACTAAAAACTGGCAATAAATTATTGAAAATCTTTGGAAAAATGCTAACCGAAAAACTCAGGCCTTTATTTTGAGTAAACTTTCATTAATTTAAAAAGCGATGAGTTTCTGACTCATAAATGCGAATTAAATTATACTCGTAATCAATATTATTGTTTAACTGAATTAAATGCGAAAACTGCTACTTTTTGTGCATAAACTGGAAAAACTGAATCAAAAATTTAAATGTCAAATAAGTTTTTATACCTATTGTAGTTTAATTATTATTTAAGGCATAAACACTATTTTAGAATATACATATATATATGTAAGTCCTTTCGTCTAATGTGTAATAATTTTGTTTTGATGCCAAAGATATTTACATACATACATGTGTATTTATAAATCTAAGTTAAGTGTTTGCTGTCTGTCATTTAATAAATTAAAAAAACGAAGTAGAAAAAAATCTATTCAGTGTTTTATAGTTAAGTAAAAAGAAGATAAGTTTTTCATTTAGTTATTGCAATTTAAATATAAAGAAATACATACATACACATATGCTTTAAACAATTTAAAATATGTTTTTTTTTGTTGTAATATTTGTAAAATCTAAGCAACCATAGCAAGTGAAGATAAAGAAAAAAGAAACATTTTTATGAATTCTGTACATTTATAATCAAAGTAGAGTAGCCAAAACTGAATGAAAAGAATGACATTAGATTTAATAAACAAAAGAAAGAATGCTAAATATTAAAAAAAAAAATACAAGAAAATATTCCAAATCAAAGCAATCTGGTATTACAAGCTGTTCTTGCGATTAATTATGCATTTGATGAGCATTAAAAGAAGCAAACTTATGTTTATATAGAACTATATGTTCTACATAGAGAATAGCAAAAAAAAAATATAAAACGAAAAAAAAATATTATACACAAAACTTGGATTATAAAAGACTACTCGAAATTAACAAAATGTATTATAAAATGTCATAAACTATATACACACATACCTACACTCACATACATACACACATACTTTTGTTCATATGTATACAGATCGTTTGCATTTACATGTATAATCGCAATACTTTTACTAACTGTAAATTATTTCTTCATTCTATTTCATTGCCACCTTTTTTATAATTTTTTGTTCCACACAACATAAACTCTCAAATACATACATACCTACATATCGATGGCTGAGTGGAAGATCGACCCATCTCGGCAGCCAGTTCGAAAACGCTCTATCTCAAAAAACTTTTCAAGAACGCCCTATTTCAGAATTCGTTTCAAAAACGCCCTATCTCAGCTGCCGATTCAAAAACGCCCTATATCAGCATATTTTCAATACATTTTGAAGTAAGATAGGGCGTTTTTGAACCGAATTTTGAGATAGGGTGTATTTCAATTAAATTCTGAAATAGGGCGTTCTTGAAAAGTTTTTTGAGATAGAGCGTTTTCGAACTGGCTGCCGAGATAGGTCGATCTTCCACTCAGCCATCGATATGTANTATATACAAGTACGTATATATATGATATAGAAATCCTCTAGTATTAAATATTGACATACATAAAATATTTTAATATTTATTAGCATATTTTTACAACTACTAAATTTTGTCTTTATTGAAAAATAAAATGTTAAATTAATATTATAATGGATAATTAAAAACATACATACATGCATACGAATGAAATAGTTACGAATAAAAGATAGTGTTATAATTTGGTTTTAATATAATGGTAAATGATGTAATTGTATGATGAAAAAACAATCATAAAGTTGACGATGAAGCATATAAACTTGCATATTATTAATAAAATAAATAAATATCTTAATTGTGTTGGATTTTGGCTGGGTATGATTTTGGGTCAATAGCAAGTAAGTATTGTTTCAGGAAGAATACAAAATTTTTTAGGTTATAAATCTTTAGAGCAAAAAACTAACTATTTAATGAAAGTCTCTAAATGTTTCTACAACAAACTATTAAGTAGGTTATTGTTTTGAGCTTCAAAAATAGTAGGGAGTTCGCGCCAATTTCTATTTTTTTATTATTATAATCTACATACATATTTATATTATTATTTATTTTTTTTCAAAATGTGACAGAACATTATTTAACTTGAAGAAACGCCGGTAGCTTATTGCCTGGATTAACATATAGGATACTTTTTTCTGATAGGTGGACTAGATACCGAGGTATTTGAAATCAATCCCATACTCATGGAGAAAAGTAGGGGTTATTGGGAAAGGGGCGTGGCGCCTTCAAATCATACTGAGACGTTTACCTACCTGTAAACACATATCGTTAACTTAATTCACAGAGACCCTAACCAACACTTTTTTCGAAACTGCCTTTTTCACAGATTATGGCAGGATCTATTAAAATACGCCTTCAATAAAATTCTTAAAACAACGCTCAAAAACATAAAAAAAAACATTAAAATCACTTCGGGCATTTAGGAGGGGTTCACTCACAAACACACGTACCGAAGAAGTATATTTCGTAATTCGCGAAGGCCCTAACCAACAAATTTTTATTTTACAGGAGAAGCAAAAAATATTATAAATGAGTACCAAAAACCGGTAACAAGTGGCATGTACATACATGTGCATACAAATTTATTGGTTAGGGCATTTGTGAATTTCGATATATACCTCTTCGGTACGTGTGTTTCTGAGTGAGCCCCTCCTAAATGCTCTAAACGATTTAATTGAATTTATTAAGTGTTTGAGCAGGTCCCTGCATAATTTAGGTTCACAGATTTAAACGCCAGGTGGCGCTGGAGTCGAGTTATTACTAAAAATCGTATTTATTGTGCGATCATATTCGAGATATATATCTATTGGTAACGGTAAGGGTAATATGTACTATTGCACAAAAAGAGCTGCAAGGTGCCGCTGGAGTCGCGTTGTTGGTAAATAGTGTCAAGTGGAGTCACTCGGAGACACCAAGGATCAAAGTTAAATAACCACCATTAAATCAACCACCAGAACCATTGCGGTCCTTGCTTTACGGCGACTGAACAGAATTGTAAGATAGCTAAGGTAACTCGTCTGAAATAAGTCTATGTATGTATATTGGATTTCTGTGGACTAATGATACTCCCGCATTTTGAAATTGTCACCAACTGGATTCAAGGACGATTTACCATCGAACCAGCTCATTGTTGCCACAAGAACTTCTTCACGGACATAACTCTTTCATTAGGTTATTTAAGATGGCAGTGGAGGATATGCCTTCTGACGAACACAAAACCGAACGTGGTCGTGAATTGTTGTGAACGTGAAACGTTGGACGAAATGTTTAAATAAAAAAATAAGCCCGCCGGGTCTACTAGTATATATATAGGCTTGTTGTACAATTTTATCAACGACGCCACTACCATCGACATACGATTCATTCTTAAATATGTACATGAGGATGTCTGGAGATGCATAAATAGTATTAGAAATGTATGTTCAAAATCCGAACTGGTACAGTTGTACCATCTCACAGAAGGGTTTAATTAATAATTGCGACTACGAATTCAAAAAGCCATCCACATAGAGTTTTATGAAGATCTATTACATTCTTATATTTTTATAACCGCCATATTGGGTTCATCATTTTGAATTTTTGAAAATTGAGTTTAGATTCGCAATCAAGGACGCCAAAAACAATACTGAACTGAAAGTTAACAGTTTCTCGTATCCTAGAAGTTATTAATTTTGGCCAAAATATCGAGCTTTTGGCCCACTGTGGACCGGTGTATTCTTGTTTCAAAAAATTCAAGATGTTAGTTGATAACAGCAGTGCAGTTCACTGGTTTATTTAACTACCCGTAAAAAGGCAGCCATACGACTTAGATGAGTCTTTTCTTCTTGACAAGTTTTAAAGTTTTCAAATTACCTTTAAATTTATTTATTTAAAAGCACGACCTTGCTGGATATGCATATAATACTGATACTTCTCTTTTCATTTCACAATTCATTCGTTTGATGGATTGGACTGAGGGCAAAAAACGTCGTTAATTTCCTCTAAACATTACAAACTTTGCGAGATTTTTGTTAGTCGAAAGGGGGCTTTGCTTTAAATTGCCTATGAAAACGCCTAGTAGCTGCTGTTGGTAAGTGCTATTACGCGCTTTATTTCCAGGCTGACATTATTGGCAAGCATTTTTATGGAACTTAGATAAACAAAGACCTTCACTAGTCAACTCGTATCATATCGTCCAACATCGGCGCACCGCCCTTCAGTACTTAGATACTGAATTCAGAGTGTACCCACGTAGTAATAATGGCTCTCGAAGATGACCAACTGACACCACAGAATGGTTGCGGTCCCAAAACGACAGTTAACGATTCATCCAATGCCAGCTCGCCAGAAACCTCATTGCCTTCGATCTAACAATGGCCTGTTAACCAGAACAGTGTTACCGTGTTTATGGCTGCCAAAATGTGTAGCATGTGAAATCAATCTTGAACCAGATGGGATCTCATCATATTGCCCAGAAGTGCCCAGTTCGCTGCTGGGCTATCTGAAAAGATAAATAGAAAGTCGTAGAGAAGATTATGTAAGATTGCCTTAAGCCCATGGGAATCGCGAGTTTGGTGTCAGGTCCATGAATACCTACACCTGCTATTTCCCCATTCTTAAACCGGCTGTGTACCAGTGCACACGTCTAGGATCAAGGACAGGTCCCCTCTTTGTACAATCTTCGCGCTCGCAGATTTTTACAAAGTACAGAGTACATCCTAGAGATTGCTCCAAAGACGCAGTTAAGCGAGTTCTTATTAAGCCAGTGTCGGAGAGACATGTCAATTTTCGCAGCTAGTAGAGACGTGATATACGGAATTGTATTTTCCCACACCCACGAATGTATAAGACACAATCGGAGGGATGATGATGCGGTAAAATCATTCTATTAGCCTTGAGTGCAATCTCCATGTTCTTCTAAAAAGTCTTCTGTCTCTTCAAGCGACTGATATCCATTCCCGAAAGCTCATCGGGAGTATGAAAGAAGTGCGACCCAATGGGCTTAAACCTTAGGATCGCAAAGGCAGGGCACCAGAGCAGCAGGTATTGAGATGATTCCACCTCCTCATCCATCTCCATGCAGCTGGTGGAATAAGGGTTTCAATGACATTCAGCCTTACGGCAGGCTTACTTATTTCACAATCACCAGTAAGTATTCCCACCAATAAGAAGAGATGTAACTTGCTCAGTCTCAAGAGCTCCCCAGACCGCTTCCGGTCTACATGTGGCCAGAAGGATTTTACCCTCTTGCATTCCCAAGGTCATCGCCCAGCGCTCGCTAAACTGACTAAACGCCCATCTGTCCACAAGTAGACCACACGCGGTCAGGGGAGCTCCCAGACCTTCTCTATCCGGAAGTAATTCCTCAAGTAATCCCTGTCTTACCAGCTCATCGACCACGCAGTTTCCAGCGATTTCGCTGTGACACGGAACCCAAATGAGCTTAACATCGAAGTAATCCGAAACACCGTTCTCGAACACACCGTCAAGGAGCCAAGAGCCTTGATAGCTGCTTGACTGTCGGAATTAATATAGTGAAAGGTGTTACCCGAGAAAGCAACCAATCCGAAGCCTCTTTTATTACGGCCAACTCTGCTCGGAAGACTGATGGAGAGTTCTTCACTGAAGACACCTTCACCTCCGAGTGAGGCCTTAATGTCGCTTCAGAAGGTTAGATTTAAGCGCTTCTATAAAGCCTGTTTTCTACAACTTTGCCTTCGGAGAATTCATCGTTATGTTTATTTTATTAATAATACATAAAATGTACATTCAATTTTCACTTGATTGAATTTTATGGCAAAAGTTATGACCATTGAGAAAAGCTGCTGCGGACAGAAGAATTCATTAGTGGTCAACTAGTATGACTTCCGGCAAGTGCACTCACAATCAGTTATTTATGAATTGGTAGTTGTGTGGCCAAGTGAGCAGCGGCAGCTAGTGGCTTATGGCAACCGAAGAAGTGGAAACCACAGCAGCAAGCCACAGCACGTTTGCGTTAGTCTGAGTGTGGGGGTACTCGTATTGTACTTGTACGTACATACATACATATACAGTCACTGACCGTTCACTGCCAATCACAATCGCTATGTGTACTGAAAATGCTCGCAATGAATGGAGTGATTTTAGTGCGGAAAATAAAAGTAAATACTGTGCTTACATTCGTACAGTTGAGCACTTCATAAAAAAATAGGTTAAATGGGCGTGAAATGGGCGCTTGAGGTAGTAAAACAAAGAGCTGGTTGTCGCGGATGGTGGATATGGATGATGGTAGATGTAGCTTTTTGGCCAAATGGCCACTTTCTAGTTGCCGCTATAGCCGTACCTCAGCCAACGCTGGAGAATTCGAAATGAGCGGAAATGCGTTGCGAAGCTGTGTTAAATACCATCGCAGCAGAGTAGGATGGGCAAGCCTGCGAGTGAGCGTAAATTACATTTAGTACTAACAAAATATGTACGTATGTAAGCTGACCGCTGGGTGGGGTTCCCGCGCTGCTCCATTTGGTTTATACATACATATAAATTATACAAGCAAAGCTACAAGATACACAACAAAGTGATAAGAATACACGAGATCATAGAATGAGACTTATATTTCTTCATAAATACTTCAGCGAAAAGAAAAATCTAAGCGTGAAAGAAATGAATTCGGGCACAGCCCAAGAACTTAACAACCTGCAAACGAGCAGCTAAACATTGAGGTATTTATGTATATAACTATTTAAATGTATCTATAAATATGCAAAATGAAATAAAAATCTCGGCAAGCATCTCAACGTGACATGTGAATGCTGTGAGCGCGAGCGTTGGGCTGCTGCAGGCAAATAACTCCGCCGCTCATTTTATTCGCCATTTCGTGTAAGTATCTGTTAGATTTTGACGCGTGCACACTCTCTAGTTGCACGCACACATCCAACTAAGATTCCCACTCGCCCACTCGCTCATTCGCTCACTCGCTCACTCTCGAATACACTTGCTTGCTAGCGACTCTTCGTGTGCTCTTCTTTCGCGCGCTTCGTTTGCGTGTGTATCAGTATTTTAAGCGCCAAATTCGGTATGCATACTTTGAGGCGCCGAACCCTTGGAAAAAAAAGCTTACGCTATTTTATGGAGCTTTTGTAGAAGCTATTAAGCTTTTGTGTGTAAACTTTTAGTAATGCTTGATGAAAGAGATAACTGCAGCACAAGAATTTCCCCTACGAAGAATTTTCCCCTACGGTACCTATGCAGCACGCTACGTCTATCTCTGTCATTCGGTCATGCGCTGGAGGTAAAGTAGCATTCAGTTTCTCCTGTTGGTCGCTGACCTAAAAGCTTCTTTGTTTGGTTATAGTTTTTGTATGCTTTCCAGTGCTTTTTCAGTAATGTGTGCACATAGCTTATATAGCATTTATGTTGGGGTTTTACTTGTTACTTCAGCATGCGCTGGTGTATTGTTGATTCCAATTTGGTCTTGGTTTTGTAGCATAATTGGTTTCGGTTAAAGACATCTATTGATTTTCTTGTAGAGCGCACGGTTTATAGAAGGCGCAGATTATTAGATCAAAGCCTGCATCTATTGATTTCTATGGCAATATTTTTTTTGCTACTACAAATTTATCATATGTAAAGCCGAATTTCCACTAGGCATTAAAATGACAAAAAAATGTATGCAATCTAAAAATTGTTACGTGGAAGCAGACATAATGATTTTTTTTTATGAACGTAAGGGCCCGGGTATTTGCTAATGCCATTCTATTGTCATTCATAATTTTGTCATTTAATGCCTAGTGGAAATTCAGCATTATACGTGCCGAAAAGCGTAATCAGACACAATTCTGCAATTTATCCCTTTCAGTTTGAATTCAAAGTGACTTTGGTTGTAATTCACTCGGCAGTGAATTGCCGAACCTGCCTGTATGATTGAAATTTTTGCTTATCGCTCATAAAACATGATTAGTTACATACCTACAAACATATCTAAGTATGAATACATGCATAATTTAGTTCTTCCACCCTCAGCTTCTGACTGATTCCACTTCTCTACTATGCACCTAGAAAATAGTATGTACTTGTATATACACACACACACACTGCTGTATGCGAAGATATAACACCACTATTTACCATTCAAACTTTAAGCAAAATTTATCACTTTCCAAAGTTGCAAAACAAAAACAAAAGGAAAAAAGAAAAAAGAAAAACCACAAACGCCCATACTTGCATCTTTCGTATAAGTAAATTAACCGCGAAAGCATAGCAAAAGGTTAATGTCCTCTCGCTTGAGCTGCAGGCGAATTCATAGAGTAAGTTTTGTTGCACAACTGCAAGGCGCATGCTTGGCGTTTGTGAGGGGGAAAAGGCAAACTAAACTACCAGTAAATGCATAGTTACATAAATACATTCATACATACACAAGCAGATAAATACTTATAAAGTAGTAGTAAATATACCAGCGCGTAGTTTTCTTGCGAGTGCAAATATATATGTATGTGTATGTAAACGTTGCCAACTTTCAGGCGTTAAAGCTAGATATCCACAAAAAAGCTAGGCACTTTTGTTTGATTTATGAGATGGCTTTGGTCGAGCAGTTTTACTTTTATTTTTGCTAATTACAAAAGAATTATGCAAGAAATTATGAAAGACAAATAGCTTAGGTTTGGGAGATAGATCGAATTTTTTTGGCTAAGAATATTTAAGTAAGTGCAAGGCTAAGAAATCCGCAGTAGCTTGAAAAGTTCTTTAATATTTTGCACTCCTTGTCTGAATTCAAATTGCACTCCCATGTGTTCCACCTCTTTATCTAGCTAAAATTGTTGCCATTTCATACACATACACTGCCCGCAAAAAGTATTGGCACGGCGAGTTTTTCACAATATATGCAAACATTTTTTTTTCTAATGTTTTTCCGCCAATTTTTTATAAAAAAATGGTTCATTCTAAAACAAAAAACATAAAAATATAATTCCTAAACTTTGTGCAAAACTCGCGAAAATTCAGCAAATTTTCATGAAAATTTTCAACTTTTTATTCGGATTTTTAGAATTCCAGTCTAATTAAACGCAATCACTTATTTTAATGAAATATAACAATATGCGCGTCAAAAGCAGCAGGTGAACAGGTTTATTACGCAATAGTTTTGTAGAGGATGTCGCCTGTTTAAGAACTCAAATTCAATTAAAGTAAAATGGAATATCTTTCGTCTTTACAGAAAAGGTAAATGAAATATACCAATGAGATATTGATAAGAAACAAGTGGCGAGTTTTGATTTTTATATTCAGACATATAAAAAAAGTGTCCCTTCAAAAACAATTTAATATAATAGTATAAAAACGGCCTCAAACTCAATGAAATTGTTGAATATAATTGTTATAAGACCATAAATAACAAAAATAAATATTAAAAAAAAATTCAAAGTCGAAGATGTGCATCGCAAGATTTTCTTCCTATCAAATACAAAATTGCAGAAAAATCATTCTTGCAGTTTCAGTCATTGAAATCTTTTATTATTTTTTTACAAAACTGATTTATTATACGTACTTACATATTCTACTTTTTTATCTGCCAGTATTAGTCTTCGACGATAATTTTCCAAGAAATGTGCATAGCAAGATGGAACTTGAAAGCCTTAGGACATGATCGAAACAAAAAAAGACACCAAACTATGCGAGTAGAAAGATGATTTCTTTGCAAATTTGCGTTATGTGCTTATTCCAAATATAGATAGAAGGGCCTGTTCCCTTGTTCTTTTCATTGGCTTTGTGATGGATCTCCAGGCTGATGCTATTTCCGGATTTAATGGTGGAACTTAAAACGCGTAGGCTTTTGGTTAGTTACCAAGAGTTCTTGTTTTCGCTCACCGCTTTACTAGCCTCTTTTGCTTCCTACTCTTAGTCGGAAAAAGTTGTGCTTAAGACATTTGTCGAAATTCTTACAAAATCCTTAACGACGCGGAAAACTTATTTTCAAATTGGACTAAGCTGAAGGTTGTCTTCAACGTCATTCTACATAGCGTATGAGTTTTGCGAAACTTTAAAGCTTAGACATGGCTTGATAGAGGCAACTTCCCTTCAGGCTGTCAAAAACGACCTCGAGATCGACGAAAAGGTGGCATGTGTCGACTCGCTTATCCAAATTCTTTTCCAGAATTTGACGAAGGGTGAAAATCCAGTGACTTAAAACTACAAAAATCTTTTGGTAGGAGACGGTAATTTTATTAAGAATATATAAGAGAAAAGTGTACTTGTATCCTGTCTCGAAAATGTTTGAACTCAAAGTGGTTAAAGTGAAAAGTAAACAAACGGATTTTAAGCTTAGCCAAAATGTTATGTAAAATAAATCTCTCCACTTTTGCATTCAGTCATTCAACTTTCAAATATTTCTAAATAAATTTCATGCTTTGTTCGTGCTAAGTATGTTCTGTTTTACAAGTTGTCAGCAAAATAATTATCTTGTTTTAGTTGTGTGCGAATTTCAATAGTGAACAATTCACATCTTTTGTTTCTCGCAAGTTAAGTGTTGACTTGCATGCAAACATGGATATATATGTTATGAGATACAAAGGGATTTGCATATACTGCATTTCTATATTTTTATACCCGAGCGCACTTGTGCACAAGGGTATATTAATTTTGTTCACATAACGGTTGTTTGTAACAGCCAAAACGAATCGAGATAGATATAGACAAATGTATACATAAATGATCAG
>NW_016169268.1:16613-17733 GCF_001687245.7 Rhagoletis zephyria
TTCAAAATTGATGCTTGCAACAATTCTTTACCAAGAAATACGTTTGTGATAAATTTTTGGAAAATGGGCGTGGCACCGCCCACTTATGATCACATATATGTATCTCAGTAACCGTTCTACCAATTTGTACCAAACTCGGTGTGGTTATTGTGCTTGCCACATATAAGCAAACCGTTGAAAATTATTGAAATCGGACTAAAATAACGGCCGCTTCTCATATAACGGTAAATTTCAGAACTGCTTGAAACTTCAAAATTTCGAAATCAAAGGACTCTAATTTACTCAAAATTGATACGCCCCGGCTTACCATATAGCCGTAGCTTTCGGTAAGGCGAAAAACATTTATTTAATACGTGCGCCGGGTATTTAATGTTCGGCTCTGCCCGAACTTAGGCTTTCTTACTTGTTTGTTTAGTATTTGTAGTACTATTGTCTTCAATTTGTATCACTGCGTGCATTATAGAAGTTTCAAATATATAGGGTGATGCAAAACTTTGACAGTATTTATATGTGACATGTTGATATTATTTTTAATTTTTTTTTAGACAATTGGCACTACAGGCTTTGGCAAACGTAGACATGAATTAGAGATGACATGCTCATGGTCAATATGTATGGATGTGGTTTTAACAGGACGGTGCCACTTTCCACACAACGCATGAAACAATCTCCCTTTTGCGAGCATCTGCTGTCTTATTGAATCACCCTATATGTAGGTAGGTATATAGGTTTGTACATATGTAAATATGTAGGTACGAATGTCTGCGGATATCAGTGTAATTTAGCGTCTGTGCGTACTTTTATTTAGGTTAGTGATGTTAATGCTGCTTATTTGAAGTTTTGACGAAACATGTGTTAAAACATACATACATACATATATCCACCTACATATGCATGTGTGTATATGTACATATGCATATTCCATATATTGTTTAACAAGTTTAGTGGGAGTTGCCAGAACACAAATGCCCTCTTCTGCGCAGATGTTTGTACTAGAGCTTCAAATTAATCTCCTTACAAATAGAAGTTTAAAACTCCTTCCAACGTTGAGTTTAAGAAATTGCATATGCATCTAAACTCGAGCAGTGGGAAAGAGAGAAAAGTTTTTGAAAAAAAAAAA
>NW_016169269.1:0-3778 GCF_001687245.7 Rhagoletis zephyria
ACATTGAAATCGTACGACTGTCACGTGCGCCACCATGCGAATGCCTATATTCGATAGAAGCACACAATTCTAAGTGCAATTCGAACGTAGCCAAATAATGTACCGGGAATCATCCTCTTATTTTCATTGGTATTTCAATGGCTTTTCCAATCGCCTCCATCCTTTGCAAAGGGGCATAATTATTGGTTAAAACATAAGGGGTATTCACAAATTGAGCCCTCTGGCAATAGTCGTTGCTTGGGTTATCTGCTGTTTTGTCAGAGTGCCAGGCCACTTGCTCAACTTGGTGAATACCTACACACATATATATAGTAGTTTGGCTGGAACTGCTCGGAGAAACTGCTTTCAAGGGAATTTTAAATATTAAAGGTTTTTTGACGCGAGTCCAAAAGTACACATAGTACCGAAGAGAGAGGTTGCCATGTTTAATTTTTAGGTACATTTGTTTACTTTTAGGTACAGTTTTTTCGGCAAATAAGTACAATTTGAAAATTTAATTCTTGTTCATATTACGAAAATGTATTTTATGACGTCAGAAAATAGGTGAATGCTGTCAAATCGACGAAGGGTTAGCGCTCCACTGATGGCGCCAACTATATTTTCTACATCGTGGCTTTGATATAAATACAGATATACATACAACAAGCGTTGACAACAATTCGAGATAGAAAGCTAACTCTAGGCGAGAGGTAATTATTGTCTACCGTGTACACAGCTTGTTGCATACGTGATAGATAAAAGTTGAGATTTCTCTCTTTTGTCGCTAGCTGGAGTGAATAGGTTCTTTCCCTAACAATCCGGACCGGGTCCGGTAATTAGAGAATAAGCGAAAAGTTCGCTCTCAAAAATGGAACATAATCCAGAAGTACGGGAACGCAAAAAACCACATTTCGTGCCCAGAATTTGTGAAACAGCTAGTGATGTGCTAAGTTTTCGGTACCCAATACTCGGTACCCTATACTTAAAAAAGATTTCGGTACCCAATACTTCTTTTTCGGTACCCGATACCGATTCTTTACATTAAACCTTCGCCATTATATGCATTTCAAGTTTAGAAAAAACTTTAATTACTAATTTATATGATATCGGCTAAAAAAACTTGAACTTATCGCAACAGAGAAAAATTATTTTACCAGTTTTAATCTTAGTTGATCCAAGGTTCTCTGCATTATGGCCGCGAACCGACATATATACATCTTTCATTTGAATCCGTATTAAAAGCTCTATTGGCTCCTACATTCGGGTTTTTATAGGCGAGTCTCCCCTGAACCGTTTTTTCCATATTTTTGGCCTATGAGCGCTTTTATTCGAAACCTAAATGTTTCGGTACCGAGTATCGAGGGTATGGGATACTTTTTGAATCGGTACGGAATATCGAACAATACTTAAAACTATTGACTCAGCACATCACTAGAAACAGGCAACATGTAAACACAAAACAGCTGATATGCACTTTGACGCTTTATCCGTTTTTACCCGTAGAAAAAGTCCGGGCTGTTTTGGGCAAGAAGAAGAAGACACCTACGATCCAATACGTTCCAATTTCCGCTCTCTATTACCCATTTTGTTGAGTACGGGAATGATTTCTGGGCTATTTTGGGCACCCGCTGGATCCCGCGTTGCGTACGGGAAATAACCTAATATCTCTTAGAGTTGCTCTACCGTGTAAACTTAATTGAGAGAGGAGGTTTTTATTTCAGTGAAACTCTCGAGAGATTTCTCTACCGTGTACGCTTAGCTTTACACGTCTCTAGCGAGATTTTTTTTTTAAATCTCGCGTTTTATCTCGCTTTCGCTTTCGCATTAGCAATAATCAAAGTGGAGCCTTTGCGAATGCGAATATTGTGCAAGTGCACTGATGAAACGTATACTTGGCAAACAAAATAAAAATGTTAGCTAATATTTTTGGCCTGTGGGGATGCTACGTTAAAACTGTCCCCTTAAATCCCCCCTCTTTTGTAATTTAAAGTCAAATAGTTTGATCCTTTAATAGGTATTTCCAGCGGAAATGTTTAACGTCTAGCTATAACGAGAATCGACAATTTGCGCGGTAAGAGATAACCTTTAATTAGGTAAGAATTATGTAACTATCGAACATTAAAAAACTGGATGCTGCGCTAGTTTTTTTCTACATAGGTGTAATATTTTTTATTTTTTATTTTTCATAACACGGCTTATTATGATTAAGTTACGTGTTTTCTTTTATTACTTAGCAGAAAAACACTGTTTTTGCTACGCAAATACTCCTCTGTGTGCTCGAAAACCACAACATTTGTTTTAATTTTGTGATGATTGTCAATATTTGCACGTACCGAAATAAAAATAAATGGAATGTGAAAAATTGCGAGCCAAGTTCACAAATCAAATAAGAATCAATTCAAGGCGAATATAATATCTATTGAGGAGTTGGAACGCAATATATCGTTAGTAGTATAAAAAGGGCGTAACTCACCTCGTCGCTAAAATACAAAAAGCCGTAACTAACTAAAAAATCCAAAATTCACTTTTTGATAGATTATGATGCTTTCATCGAATCATAAGTCCCCACGTCGTTTTATGCAATAACAAAATTTTAGTTAGTTGCGGCTTTTTTGAATTTCAGCCACAATGCGAAATGCGCCGTATCCATACTATATTAACGATATGTTGCGTACATTTGCCTGAAAATATCAAAGCACATTGAGCACATGGAATGAAAGAACAAACCGGATTTGATATGGTACTGACAGCGGTGAGTAAGTACCCAGCAAAAAACACGATTACCACAGAAACGGAAGTGGAAACGTGCTAGACGATGGGAATCGCTTACCCTTTCGCTTCAAGAAGGCATTGCTTTAACATGGCCACGTCATTGGCCGTAAGCCCTTACCCGCAGCATTACCTTCGAACGAAGGGGGAATGCATGGATGAACCGAGTCCCGAGAAGCGAACAAAGAATGCCTTACAGAAAAACTCAAGTAGAATGCCTTGATAAGTACATACTTATTTACATTGAAAATACAGATTGTCTTAAAAGATTAAAATTTTTATAAATCAGTTTTTATACATACATCTGTATGTATTTAGGTATTTAGATGTACATACATGCATATTTAATTAAGCTTAAAATTGTACTACCTCACTCTTGTACTTTATTTCATTGACTGACTCCAACTTCGCTGCAAATTGAACAAAGCAAAACATGATTTTTATGCGAGCCAAATTTCCACAGAAAGTAACGGTAGAAAAAGAATTTTTGGATTCTCATTCTATTTTTCAGCGAAATAAATAAAATATTGTAGGACAGTCTACTTTGCATTACCGGCAATGCCTACAAGAAGCGAAAAAATTCAAAGGCATTATAACGCTATGCCTTCTAGAATAAGTTACCACTAAAAGCGAGTACCAATTTTTTGCTGGGTAACTGTGACTGCCTGCAATTAGGAAAAGTCGATCTCAGCTAATAAAAAAAAACTAATTAGAAGCTATTCATTACAGGCTAGCCATTTCAAGAAGTCACCCGTGATTCCAATAATTCAAATTATTATAAAAACGGGGTTCGTTTTTAACAAAATAACAAGGTTTTAAACTAATTCGGCTGCCAGCCACGACTTTCAAACAGAAGTTTCTTCGAAATTTTCATTCCCATAAAATCACATTTTATTTGCCATATCCACCAATTTACAACCTAACTAACGGGTGATTTTTTTGAGGTTAGGATTTTCATGCATTAGTATTTGACAGATCACGTGGGATTTCAGACATGGTGTCAAAGAGAAAGATGCTCAGTATGCTTTGA
>NW_016169269.1:14372-17732 GCF_001687245.7 Rhagoletis zephyria
ACACACCTACAGCCTGCCAGAAAAAACGGTAAGAAGAAGAGTTACTTTACTTATGGAACTGCACTCTGAAATAAATATAAGGTGATGTCACTTACATAACCTCACTTTTTCACATATATATCAGTGGACCCCACACCAGTTAAATGAAGCTTGCATCAATAAAATATTTTTTCCCCAAACCAGTGTAATTACAGTTTCATTTTTTCGGTCAAAAGAAATTATTATTACCTAATTTTTATTTTTTCGATCAAATATATTGATTTTAATAATTATTATTCAGTTTAATTTTTCTACCTTAAAATTATTATTTGTAAAACTTAAAAGGCCACTCGGTCGTACCCCACACATATGATGATGGTTAAAACTTAAAAAATAAGGACTATTTTCCGTCTTTCATTTATTCATATTAAAACAAATTAAATTATGCCGTTCTCTTTATTTAATTATTCTTAAATTCTAATAAAAATTACATATTAGCCCGTATGGAATTTTATGTGTATTTTTTCCTTAAGTTCTGAAGTACATGTATATTAGGGTGGGTAAAAAAAAAAAATTTTTTTTATCCGACACACGAAAACTAGTTCCTAGGTACCTCTAGAAAGTACATACCAAATCTGAGCTCTTAATATTAACGGGGAGATTATGCTCATCATAGTTTTCCATTTTCAATTTAGTCTCATATAAAAATGGTCATATCTTATCACCAATAGCTCGTTAAACCAGTTGCATCATCAATATTTATAGGGAATTGAACGCTGGTCTCATATACTCTTTTCATTAATCTAACCATTTACAAGATATTCAAGGTCAAAGATTGAAGTATTTTAAGGAAAATAACTTTTAGTTTTGAATTTTGTAACTTACTAAAAATAATTATTTTCAAACGAGTTTCAATTATTTCTATAGGGAATTAAATGCTCTACAAAAAAGGTCTCATGTAGTTAATCGATTACTCTAACCATTTAGAAGATATTCACAGTAGAACTCCAATGCCTACTGATTTTAATAGTTTTTTTAATAAATATCTCCAATTTATCCATTTTATTAATGAATTGATGAGCATAATCTCCCCGTTAATATTAAGAGCTCAGATGTGGTATGTACTTTCTAGAGGTACCTAGGAACTAGTTTTCGTGTGTCGGATCAAAAAAACTTGATTTTTTTGACCCACCCTAATGTGTGTGCGTACTTAGTGTTTAAATATCTAAACTTTAAAGGGAATTTGATTACGACCTTTATTTTCCTTACCATTTTAAAATTACATTTCTAAATTATATCAGTTATATTATATAATATTTATGAGTTTAAATTGTTAGACCAAAGTGCATTATCGTAGCCATCCGAGGCACTGCTCCAATAATATGTTGGATATGTATGGTATATATCTTACCCAAAATTTACTTACAAAATCACAATTATTGGAAATTATCGCTCAAGTTTTCCAAGGTATTTGAAACGAAAGGTCAAAGCAAAAGCGAAACAAAGAAACAGTGATACCTGCGAATACTTTTTTCACAAAATTGTCTGCTCCATTTATTGTTCCATTTTGCCCAGAAATGAAATTGGAATAAATAGAGTAGCCATTACAGCAACGCTGGTATGCCGAAATTGCCAAAATTACAACAACCACCCCCTAAGTGACAATACCTTATTATTATTTCACCATGCTGTACGATGATANGACCCACCCTAATGTGTATGCGTACTTAGTGTTTAAATATCTAAACTTTAAAGGGAATTTGATTACGACCTTTATTTTCCTTGCCATTTTAAAATTACATTTCTAAATTATATCAGTTATATTATAAAATATTTATGAGTTTAAATTGTTAGACCAAAGTGCATTATCGTAGCCATCCGAGGCACTGCTCCAATAATATGTTGGATATGTATGGTATATATCTTACCCAAAATTTACTTACAAAATCACAATTATTGGAAATTATCGCTCAAGTTTTCCAAGGTATTTGAAACGAAAGGTCAAAGCAAAAGCGAAACAAAGAAACAGTGATACCTGCGAATACTTTTTTCACAAAATTGTCTGCTCCATTTATTGTTCCATTTTGCCCAGAAATGAAATTGGAATAAATAGAGTAGCCATTACAGCAACGCTGGTATGCCGAAATTGCCAAAATTACAACAACCACCCCCTAAGTGACAACACCTTATTATTATTTCACCATGCTGTACGATGATATATAAAGTGTGCCAGATAGCAATGACATTCTATTTCGGTAATCTTTTGACAATTTATTATCACAAACTTTTCTTTGATTTGATTTTCACGTTCAACTTTTTGAGTGATTACTTATGCATTTTTTCGATTTGATTAAAAAAATTAAGAAAATATGATAAGGAACTCTTGCCGCTTGCGCAAAAGCACACATAGCGTTGCAGTGCTGTCGTTTTCAGTCCAGAAAGATAAGGATCTAAGCCGAAATAGTACAGAGATGTGCAACCAAACCAAGGGTTAATGCCAGAACTTAAAAAAGCGAGTACCAGAAACAAAAGAAAAAATACCTGATAGCAAAATCAAATTTTGCTTTCAAATGTGAAGACGTCATTTACCTGGTACACTTTATATAATTTCACTATGGGCGAACCCATTTGCGTTTCGATAAGCATTTTCAGCCAACGAATCATTTCAGGGCCCCTTGCATTTGTGGACCACACAATTAGTCGCATGGGCTCCCCAGTGACCCCAATAAAAGTGTTGAAAAAAGAGTTTTCAAAATAAACAAACGAAGTGTGTATTAACAAAAATATTAAAGTACTCTATTATCGTTAAATTATTTACCTCCGCCAAAAAATTATATGTTAGCGGTCGCATGGGGTCAGCACTCAAGCGAGTAGCGACACATGTGTACAAGACGATGTTCTAACCGTGACTAAATAAATAAAACGAAATGTGTATTGTCATAAATATAAAAGCTCTTTATTATAGTTAACTTTAAGAAAGAAAAGCATAACTTCGACTTCAAATTTAGATACAAAAATAACAACTTACCTCCGCCAAAAAATGTTACGTACCCGGGTAATACCCGATTTGCCCGTGTACCTGGGTAATATGCATATGTTGATGCCGGTTAAACGAAAAACACCCGGTTAACGCGACATAAAGCTTCTTGTATAATCCTTTTGGTGAGGATAAATATTTTTTCAGTGAGAAATTTTTTTTAATAAATTTTTTCTTGTGTCTAGAATTAACGCGACTATGTACACACTTATCCGCTAGCCTGAGTGGAAGCAGACAAGAAAAATGAATTAAAACGTTGGGTTCTGTACTTAAATTCAAACTTCAAAGTTTTGTAAATGCATATACAGTATATTTTGCTTTGCTGCCTCTATGCTTAAGTGCAC
>NW_016169270.1:0-1424 GCF_001687245.7 Rhagoletis zephyria
TGGTGGATGTAGTTTCTGAGGTGCTGGTATACTGTACATCATTTTCCAACTCAGGTGACACCTCTAGGTCCTCATCAGAACTTTCATGTTCATTCGGCTCGAAGTAATACGTTGGATCGGCGACATCGTCGTCAGAAGAAAAGTCAAGGCCATTTTCACTATGTTCTCATTCTTCTAGTATAATTTCCAGGCCCTGAGCAGTAAAATTATGCAATGAACGACTCATTATGATCACCAAAAAGAAGCATTCAAATTCAAAAATAAAACTAAGAAAGTCTACCAGAACGCGCAATGATGCAACAAAACAAAATCAGTAAAAAAAATTAAAAGAAGCGGATTTGCTAAAAAAAAAAATATTGATTATTGAAATACATCCTCTTATCTTTAACTCACACCAATTTCAACAACGAAATATCTGTATTTCAGCAATAAATCGTTTATCGTAAACGAATACCAAGGGCGCGAAACTGGTTTGTGCTCACACGCCACTTCAATGAAATAAAAACACAAATTCAGCCACCTTGTCAGCTGGTTTGCTTCTTACCCGTTAGAATGCTTTGTTGCTGATGTACAACACTGCGTAGAGAGGGGAAAATTTTCCTAAAATTCGGTCCAAATTTGAAAAATATAAAAATAAGGGCGTGTGAGGAGCTTTTCTCGCTTCTAAAAATTGAAAACCCCGGAGCGCAGAGGCTTTTATTTAAAAAGTTATTAACTTTTAAAGTTGGTTTCTCCAACTCAACTTAGTTTAGCCAATTTGTGGACTTTAAGTCAAAAGTTAGCCTAGTTTTTAGTCAGCTTATTCTTGACTAAATCTAACAAATTGGCTAAACAAAGTTGAGTTGAAGAAACCAGCCCTTAAAGTAGCATAATTATTATTATTATTGGGAAAATTTTAGTATGCGGACGGTAAATTCTAGAAAAAGTGGGATGAGGGGGAGTAGAATAGGACTCCCTGATATCTAAACTTCCCCCACCCCTCTCCCTCTCCACCTTTTTTTCTAGCTACCCTACCGTTTTTATATAATTTGTTGTTTTCGTATAAACGATGAACAAGATAGCAAAATAACTTCAAACCAGGGTTCGAAAACAAACGAAACATTTCACGAATGATTCGTCCAAAGATACAAAACTTTGCGATCAATTCGAATCGTTTTGTACATGAGCAAAACCAAAACCAGTACCTTAGCAAAGCAAAAGAGTGCAAAGAAGCTACAAGCTACAAGAGTGCAAACAAAACGATTTCTGTTTCGTTCCTTGACGAGCATAGGTAGATCGTTTCAAACGATTCGTTTTCTTACACATGTAGTCTGTTCCAATAGCAGTCCGGTTTACAGGATTTAGTCAGAACTTACAGGACGTCGTTCCTGTTGACATAAAACCTGTAAGTGGGAACACTTTTGAGAGAGAGTAACTGAGCAACT
>NW_016169270.1:14348-16392 GCF_001687245.7 Rhagoletis zephyria
TGTAACGAACCCGGTTTATCCGGTCTATAGCTGGGCTGTGGCTCAGTCGGATGTTGGGTTCCCTTATCCAAACGTTAAAATAAATACGCCAATGATTCTTATAGTGACGCTTCTTTATTTCGCAACGGCATTCACAGGGACTCAGTCTCGAGTTATGTAGACTCTAGACCTGTGAATGCCGTTCTAGGCATACCACCCCCGGACATAGACGAGACGGAGCTTCATCTGCCTCGGGAGACACGCACAACACTCGCACAACTTCGCTCCGGCTACTGCAGCAGGTTGAACTCCTACTTGAGTAGGTTGAATGAGGATGTGCCGAATGAGTGTCCGGCATGCGGAGAGACCCCTCACGACTCGAAACATCTCTTCGCATGCCCGGAAAACCCCACAACCCTAACGGCCTTGTCCCTGTGGACAAACCCCACAGAAGCTGCACGCTTCCTAGGGTTGCCGTTAGTGGAACTTGACGACAACGACTGAGATACCAACCGTCCTGGGCGGGGTTGTTGTAGCCGCTACAACAACAATAACAACAACGTATTTTTAGGTACTGCGGAACTATGTAGTACTAGTACTAATCATCTGAGCGCTGGTGGATGTAGTTTCTGAGGTGCTGGTATACTGTACATCATTTTCCAACTCAGGTGACACCTCTAGGTCCTCATCAGAACTTTCATGTTCATTCGGCTCGAAGTAATACGTTGGATCGGCGACATCGTCGTCAGAAGAAAAGTCAAGGCCATTTTCACTATGTTCTCATTCTTCTAGTATAATTTCCAGGCCCTGAGCAGTAAAATTATGCAATGAACGACTCATTATGATCACCAAAAAGAAGCATTCAAATTCAAAAATAAAACTAAGAAAGTCTACCAGAACGCGCAATGATGCAACAAAACAAAATCAGTAAAAAAAATTAAAAGAAGCGGATTTGCTAAAAAAAAAAATATTGATTATTGAAATACATCCTCTTATCTTTAACTCACACCAATTTCAACAACGAAATATCTGTATTTCAGCAATAAATCGTTTATCGTAAACGAATACCAAGGGCGCGAAACTGGTTTGTGCTCACACGCCACTTCAATGAAATAAAAACACAAATTCAGCCACCTTGTCAGCTGGTTTGCTTCTTACCCGTTAGAATGCTTTGTTGCTGATGTACAACACTGCGTAGAGAGGGGAAAATTTTCCTAAAATTCGGTCCAAATTTGAAAAATATAAAAATAAGGGCGTGTGAGGAGCTTTTCTCGCTTCTAAAAATTGAAAACCCCGGAGCGCAGAGGCTTTTATTTAAAAAGTTATTAACTTTTAAAGTTGGTTTCTCCAACTCAACTTAGTTTAGCCAATTTGTGGACTTTAAGTCAAAAGTTAGCCTAGTTTTTAGTCAGCTTATTCTTGACTAAATCTAACAAATTGGCTAAACAAAGTTGAGTTGAAGAAACCAGCCCTTAAAGTAGCATAATTATTATTATTATTGGGAAAATTTTAGTATGCGGACGGTAAATTCTAGAAAAAGTGGGATGAGGGGGAGTAGAATAGGACTCCCTGATATCTAAACTTCCCCCACCCCTCTCCCTCTCCACCTTTTTTTCTAGCTACCCTACCGTTTTTATATAATTTGTTGTTTTCGTATAAACGATGAACAAGATAGCAAAATAACTTCAAACCAGGGTTCGAAAACAAACGAAACATTTCACGAATGATTCGTCCAAAGATACAAAACTTTGCGATCAATTCGAATCGTTTTGTACATGAGCAAAACCAAAACCAGTGCCTTAGCAAAGCAAAAGAGTGCAAAGAAGCTACAAGCTACAAGAGTGTAGCCGCTATAACAACAACAACAAGTGCAAACAAAACGATTTCTGTTTCGTTCCTTGACGAGCATAGGTAGTTCGTTTCAAACGATTCGTTTTCTTACACATGTAGTCTGTTCCAATAGCAGTCCGGTTTACAGGATTTAGTCAGAACTTACAGGACGTCGTTCCTGTTGACATAAAACCTGTAAGTGGGAACACTTTTGAGAGAGAGTAACTGAGCAACT
>NW_016169270.1:16404-17731 GCF_001687245.7 Rhagoletis zephyria
AACTGTTCCTTGTCAGAAGTTACAGGATTTAGTCCGGAGTTTTTTTTCCTATAAGTTCATGAAAAGTGTCAAACGATCAGCTGATTTGCAAGTGCAAACAAAAACAGAAAGCGGTGAAAGCAAAGAACCTTATATTTGTAAAATAATGGAAGTAAACAACGAAATATTTGAATATGTATATATTTTAATAAATAGTTAGTGATATTTCAGCCAAATCAGTGTTGTGCCAATGACATGTAAACAAACCGACTGACTGTTTTACAGGAAATAGTGTTTTTTGCGTTCCCGTGCACTTCTGCATCTGTTCCCCTTTTACTCTCACTTGAGAGAGTAAAATTGTAGTTTGACAGCTCCACAGGTTTTAGTCCGAAGGTCAAAGGAACAGCTATGCCCTTGTGTATGCTTCGTACATATGCCATGTGTGTTTGTATTCATGTATGTACGCAAAGTATGTACATATGTATGTATAGTATACAAAACGCAATAATGTGAGTAATTGCAAAACCAAATACCATAGAAATCGTGCAGGAATTGAAACATGCAACTTCTTAGTTTTTTATGCTGTTATGTCGAAATATGAAATTCATCAAACACGACAAAATCTTCATTTACGTTTAAAAACCCTCGTTTTCGAACCTATGCGTATTTGAAAGCCTGTAACTTACCTGAATATCAACCCATGTTCAGTTCCTCATCACTTAAGAAAGAAGAAACTTAGACCTTTTAAATAGTGTGTGTCTATACATTTATGTATATCAGCTTAATTTTTTTACTTTTTCCACAATTTTTCAACTTTGGCGATGTTTTTACGCATTATTTTATAAGGTGGCCATACTAATTTTGAATTGATTCAAAAATTACGTTTAAAAAAAGTCGTTTGGAACCTCAGTAACTAAGTTATTCAGCCTTTCTGAAAACGAATATTCGTTTTACTCATAATTAAACGCAATTTTTTAATCAATTTTGGATTAGTATGGTTGCGTCATAAAATCATGCATAAAAAGAAAGTTGAAAAATTGTGAAAAGAGTTAAAATAAATGTGTTAGCTGATGCCCAGCAGATATTTTAAGGTAAATAAATTTAAATATATTTACATCATTTGAAAGGCCCAAGTNGCCTAAGCGATTTTGGCCGAGTTCAGCAAAGCACGCCAGTCGTTTCTCCTCTGTGCCAACTGATGCCAATTGGAAACGCCAAGTGAAGCCAAGTCTCTTCCTGCACTATGTCCATATCGTTGTAAAGCTCATACAGCTCATCGTTCCAGAGAAAGATTTTGCGGAAGATTTACGGGCCTTTACGCGTTGGCGACGGCGAGTACCGCAGACGA
>NW_016169273.1:0-17724 GCF_001687245.7 Rhagoletis zephyria
GCGACGAAAGCACTTCGAAACAAACCCGCATCCTTTTATAGTAAATAGGCATTTATTCAAGATTCTTTCTCTCATTCTCCTTCATATTTTCGTATTTTACCAATTTTATTCCACTTCTTTGCTCATTATTATTCCAGATGATTCGCAACGCTTTAATTCCAATGAGTGCAAGTGCTTCAACCTTTAATGCTTCGCCGAGTGAGAGAATGTTTTTGTAGGTAATATGGTTTGCACACGCCGCTTTTTGTTTATTCTTCACAGGCACACTTACGTACACCCACACGCATATACATATGTACGTTGCATTGTTTTGAAAACATTAAAATTGTGCACAAAGGGTAAAATGAAAGAAGAAGAGGCGGAACACATACTTGCACTTATGTACATACATACATACATAGTTGAGCTTAAGTGGCAATGTGGCATCTCGAAATAAAGTCGGTATATATTTTACTCTCTTTGGGAATGCATACACGCGTATGTGTTTTGTTTCCACCGAAACTCATTTAAAAATTCTCGGTCGCCAGAATACGAACATACGTACATACATAAATATTTATAAATGCAAACATACAATACATACCTACTATGCATGTTCACATATATGTACATACAGTCAGCGTCAAAAATATGCATACCTTGATATTTCCAGACCAATTTTTCGTAGGTTTTTTTTTTTATAAAAGTATAGTTCATTCAACTGCAAAAACCATCAAATCAATATTCTAAGACATAGAACTAAAATACTCAAAATTTCGATTAAAGTTCCTTGGTATTTCTTGCATTTTTTCGGGTTCTGAATGGAATAAAAACAAATTAATCTACACCGTGTCGAATAAAATAAATGTTTTTTTTTCTTTCGATCCCATATGAAAATTTTTATTTCGTTCTCAAAAAAAAAAAATAGTTGCGGCAAAACTTCAAGCCCACTGTCTTCATCTTGCAGCTGGCGTTCGCAAAATTGAGAACTTTTATGAAAATTTTTCGATATTTATTTTTGATCAACAATTAGTTATAACTAATAAAAAAGGCAGCCTCGTAATCCAATACCATTATGTTACCAATAACATTACCATTAACATTACTATCACCATTTTCATTATTACCATTACCGTTACTATTACCAATACCATTAACATTACCACCGCCATTACCGTTACCATTACCACTACCATTACCATTCCCATTCCCGTTACCATTACCATTCCCATTACCATTACCATTAATATTACCACTCCCATTACCATTCCCATATCCATTACTATTCCACTTACCTTAATTTTTATTATTGCCGTTATTAGCGTGATTTTACCTATAGGGTACTTGGAGCGCTTGAAAGTGCATATCAGCACGAAACACTCACCGCAACTGTGCTTTACGTAAAATGTGCCAACAACAAATTAATCGCAAACAACAATGGCTGTTGCATGCTGTGTGATGCCGAATAATTCTGAATGTGTGTGTGTGTGTGTGTTTGTGTGTGTTTGCCAAGCAAGTTGTCATTGTGTGATCATGCATGCGTAGCGCCACTTTGCCTTGAGTCTCAGCGGTTACGCGTCCTACATGCATATGTATATATATATATGTATGTCTGTATGTATGCGTGAATGTGAGTCTCATGGCAATACCAATACATACATATGCGTACTTCCACTTCTCGCAATCGCATACTGCAACATGTGTTGCATGCAACACAAAATGTATATTTTCGTTCATTCCTACACTCGTTCCCTTATTCTTTCTTTGCTTACTTTTCATTTTTCGTGCATTTCTTTTTTTATGTTTCGCTATATTTCGCTTGTTTCTTTGTACCTTTGTTTATTTTTTTTGGTACCCTCGAACAGCACGAAATTACTGTTAAATATTGTTCTCTGCTGCGGAACGGCAATGAACCCAATAAACCCTCCCCCCCCTTTCTGACACACCTTGACCCACTCGCGCCGGAGCTGCCACCCAGATGCAACCACTTCAATCAGCGCCATTTTCTTCATTAAGCTCATTGTGCATAATCAACACCTACTCCCACCCATAACGCTTAGCTCACATACCTAATTACCGTTTGCTGTAATTTTTAGTTTGTGCTGGCAGATTTCTCTGTGTAGGTGTGCTTTGCATTTGTTGCAGCGTTTATGTACTTTGGTAAGCGAGCAGCGTTTCGCAAACTAATGCCAGTCCCTGCTATGTTTCGTATTGCAGCTCCAAGTTTGAAGTACCCGGCTGCTAAAAACAGACTACATACTTATGTGCATGTGTACGTTAGATACATATAGCAGTTGCGTTTTCCCTTTCACTTGCCAAAAATTATTTTACGTGACTTTATTCCAAAACGGTCACGTACGCCCTTTTGCAGCTGTTTGTTAAATAAATATATTGTAGATGTACATATATAATCAACACAAAAACCCAACAACAACAGCAACAGTAGCGCTAATTTAGTGCGTCATATGGCATAGTTATGGGCGCATATGTAGGAGTTCTGCAAAACACGGCTAAGTGAAGGGGAAAATGTGATCTGAAATAGAAAACAAAAGCAAATACATAGTTGAAAGCGAAAATTTGTAAATTGAAATGCAAGGCAAAATGGAATAGTTAGGGAGAACAGGTTCATAGCAAAAAGCAAAAAAGCAAAAGACAAAAAATGCAACACCCTGTGGCAATGAGCCAGTTTGAACCCTCGACTAAGCACAAATGTAACATTAAAAGCAAGGTCGCGGTGGTGATGGCAACTAAAGTTGTGCATTGGGTACAAATGCTGGTGAAATAATAAACAAATGCCAAAGTACGAAAACATAAATATGTAGAATTACATACATATATGTATATGTATAGGCATACAGAGGTAAGCGCTCCAAGTTTGACCAACTAAAATCGGTAGGGCAATTCATCTAAACACAAGCCTCGAAAAACTTGCTTAATTTTTATGGTAAAACATTTTCTTCGAGGTTATCTCGGTTATGGGGCATTTAATGAATAACCACAGTATAATTTTGTCTATTTTGGTTATCATCATAAAACTAGCACAACTTTAAGAAAACTGTATTACTGTTCGATGTAGTCATATTGGGGCGCGGGTAATAGAATCAGGTATGTCGGAGAATGCTTAACATGGTGCACGAATGTGATATAGTGTTATATGTGTGTATATATTTGTAGTCATTTATGTAGACAAATAATATATCTGCGAATTAAAAACAAGACTGGAAATAGTTGACTTGATTTAGATAAATATTTACAACAGAAAATTAAAATTTCGATCTGAATTAGATATCCAAATATTTAGGCTGAATACCATGACATATATAGTATTTTTGTATTAGTGTTTTGCCTGGACTAAAATTTAAGGATAATTTGACACTTTTTTTTAAGTAAAATTAAACTTTCCAACGTTCATTGCAATTAGTTCAGGACCATTTCGGGGCGGAGAAATTTTGGGACTATTACGGAATCATTTCAGAAGTTGTTTAGGACTTCTTTGGGACCATTACGTCACTGGTACGGGACACAGCTGTCTACAAATCAAATATCACGAGTACCTGGTTTTCACGCCTTTTTTATAATCATGATGACTTTAGTATACAAAAAACTTAAAAACTAAATATTATTAAATACAAAATGTTGAACTATTAGATATTTGGTCTGTGCAATCAAGCTTTCACTTTTACAGTGCAGGGGGTCTGAACGAACCTGTTGCCACTCAACCGCGGCCGACCGCGTTTTTACGCCACCACTGAAGAACCTAAGACGCTGAGAACATATATACGTGTTCAAAAACAATAACAATTTACTTTTAATTTCAAATAATTCGCTTGTCACTTATTTATTAATTTAAAGCAGAACTACACTGTATGCAAAAATAGAGAGAAATTCGCTCAAAATACGTTCCGTTTTATGCAAATGTATGCCTATATACATAATTGGAATGTTTCAGTAAAATAAAGCCAGAGACAATACTACTCACGGGCTTTATTTCCTTTTTCTATTAAATAAATCAATTTTTAATTAATCCCAACGGCTTTTTACCCTCCATTCCCGCCCAACCGACACGAGGGGCGCAGTCCGCATGACGTACGGAAACTTTTTTTTTTTTTTGTTTTTTTTTAGTTTTTTCGTGCCGAGTAGTGGAAACAAGAGTTTGTTAAGTGTCGAGATCTAAAACTATTCAGCTACATAATCAGAAACTTAATCAAGCGGGCGTTATTTCTTTTTCTTTGGGAAATAAAGCCCGCGACCATTATTGCTCTTTCGCAAAGGAAATAAAGCCTTTATTGGGTGGCGCTATTTCCCCTTCAAAAAGGAAATACCGCCCATGGGCTTTATTTCTCTCTTTTGGGGGCCTTATTTCACACCACCGATAAGAACTATATAGTGATTTTACTATGTTATAAAACAGTCTTTTAGTGTGAATTATTGCTCTTATTTTCAAGACTTCATTCTGAAATCCATTTTAAATACCAGTGAAATTATTATGAGTAATTCTAATAAATTGTTTAAAGTAAATTCAGCCTGCAAACATTTATACCAATCTAACTTGCTAGCTAGCGTTTTGAGATTTGTATGTAAAGATCATTATTTCTTACACTAAGCCAACAATAAATCAAAGAACAAAAATTCTTCTGTGTACATATATGTATGTACATATATACTATTATTTGTATATCCGTCTAAAAGCTCTTGACACTCTTTACGAACTTCTTACAATTAAAACTTATATGTACATTTATTTACCGGGCACTATTCCATTAAATTTCCTTCTGTTCAAGCACTGAGTAATTTCTGTACCACTCTTGTGGCATTGCCACAACGATCTCTTACAGCATCACCAAAAATCGCTACATAAATTGTCCAGCACACAAGCAAAACTTAAACTTGCCGCCACTCAACACCACTTAATATAACTTGCCACACAGTTTCCAGCAATGCGCAACCAAGCATTGCCACCAGCTCAGCGACACTAAAACTTTCGCCAAGCTACAGTTCAACTTCACCTTATCAATTAAGGTTAAGTATACGCAGTGTATGTTGACTTCATCAACTACATACATACATATGTGCATATGTATATAAGTATGTAAAAAGGTATGTATGTATGTGTGCATATTTATAATGAAGTATGCATTTAAGTAAGAAAATTTAAATGGTGAACACCTTAAAAGTTTAATCAACACTTGATGGCGGTTAGAAGGTCAAACCCTTTCCACCACTGACCCTCTTCGTATTAGCATGTAGATTGTTCTCAAGCTCCACATCTACTCTACCAAGTGTACTTATGTACTTAGTACATTTTTAAGGTTAGTCACTTTTTTTTTATTTTCCGTTAACGTCAAGCTTTTAAGCAGCTTTAGCTGTCGCACAGCTTAAGGTCGACTTGATTTTATTTACTTATTCTGGCTTAGACTAGCATCGTCTAAACTTTATCTTCCTCTTCTAAAGTCATCTGATAAGTGAAAGGGCAGAGCGCTGGCCTCATAAGTATAAAGTTCCTAAGAAAGTATGCATAAATTTATGTTCGCTGCTAAAATTATGACATTTACGAATTTGAACGCAGCAGCGGCTGGGCAGAAGTAGGAGCCTAAGTAGCATAAAGTTTGTGTTTTGATAAAGTTGCACTTGTGCGTTTGTTTAGTGTGTGTACGTGTGCATGTGTGTGTGTCTGTGTATACTGCGGACTTCTATCCATTTTATTGCTCTTGTTTGACTATGAAAGTTTGACCAAACTTTTGAAAATGGAGTGGGCAAAGCAACTTCCTTACTCATGCTTAGCGTAGCTTTTGAAGGTGTATTTGAATATGATGAATTAAAATGTAGATACTATGACTGTGTTGGCTTAAGACTTTTAAATATTTTGGAAAAAAAATCGTTATCTTTCATCAATCATACGATTCCATAAAGCAGCCGCCCTACGAACGAATCCAATAAAAATAAAACTTTTAGGCGGTGTGGCAAAGTCAAATTCATCAGCGGCATGCACTAACATGACCATTATGAAATATTGCGGCACATGTCTGTCCAACAGTTGTGTAACTGTATCGTACTTATATTTTATTCATTATAACAAACTTATTTTTTAGCTACACTTAACTTTTGATTTACAGTGAAATCACATTTAGGCAAATAAAAGGAAAAAAATTGGGTCAACGCTGAGTTTATTAGCATCTTTTTATTAAATTTTGTTTTATCTTTTTTCAATTGGCCAGCTTAATAATTTGCAGAAACGCAGCTTATCATTCGAAACGTTAGACGTAGCAGTTAATATAAATAAGACCAGGTTGACCGAGCTTTGCTCGGAGTGGATATACATACATACTTTTTAAAGCTTTCAAGGTTCATTTCACTGATCATTGGGAAGGCTTTAAAAAATATTTTGGAAAAAAATAAAAAAAATTTGGATTTCAATAACTATTAAGTAAATTTCTTACACTTAGTATATAAGTACGGAGAGTATTATTTAACCCTTAAGTAATTTTTTTTGGTCTCTCAGACCACGACAAAATCTTTAAATTAAAATAAATATTTCGTTTACGAGCCAATAAATTTCATATTACGAATAGCTTTGACCGAGTCAGCAAGGAGTTAATTCCGGAAGCGAGAAAACGTGTGCGGTGAGAAGTGCGGTATTGATCGAATTTAATTACTTGCGCGTGGTCTGTGAGGCCAACACAAGCATTGGCGTAACTATTTTTCGATTGATTTTAATGTCTCGAATATTTTTTTTCCTTTTGTTTTCTTAACATATGGTGTAAAGATATTTACAATAAAATTTAATTTAAATTTGGGTAAATCAAAGAAAAAGTAAAAGCTTTTATATTTTTGTAAAGTGAAAAGGGTAATCATTTCACTAAAAAACAGTTTTTGGTGAATCGATCTACACATAAATTTATTACTTAGCAATAAAATTTTTGTGGTCTCACAGACCAAACAAAAATAAATATGCGATTCAAAATAGAATTAGATAATTTTAAAAAACCTTCCATTTGATAACCACATTATGATGTTTTAATTAATTTGTAACTAATTTCGAATAGGTGGCAAGCAGATACGAGTCCTCTCGTACCTATTTAGGTGAACTAAAAAAAAAAAATTAAAAATAAGCAAAATTTTTAGAGACTTACAAATATCTATGTAGATATATACAAGAATTTCTCGTTTAATGTAATAAGATCTAATGAGTATAACCCAGCTGGAAATCAGATGAAAAAATTAAAAAAAAAAAACGTTGCATACTTCTTCAAATAATACATTCTAATACAAAATAAGTTAGTGTTTTACAACAACTAAAATTAACTTATTTTGGAAATTGAAAAACTCACCTTTAGTAGGCATGACTTGCATTTTATGCTTTAATTATTGAAGATGCCCTGCTAGGCGAATTTTAAAACTAGCAAAGTGATCTAAGGGACCTTATTTGTGTGTGACAAATTTGATTTGGTTTTCCTTGTTTCTCATGCTCTCTTCAGCAAATTGAATCATTTTTATTCTTTTTATCAAACACGAAGGGAGAGAGTTCTCAACTGAATCATATTGCTGACGACAATTGGCTCTATGAGTATAAGCCCCAAAAGAAGGCAAGCAAGGCTGCTTTTACCCACCACCCACACCGAGAATTTTCTTTCATTTGCCTACACCAACACACGCCCACGCGGATTTGAATGTTCGATACAATACATCATTTATCATAGTCAACCTACTGGCAGTGGTAATCTATTACATCAGCTGCTTTGGAATGACAACGCATTTATGTACACGTGAGAATAACACTGACGTACTGTATACTGTCAGTGTGGGTTGATATATTTATAAATTAATTTGACTGTTGAGTCAAGTGTTTGGTGTGCCCAAAATTAGCCGTCTGTCTTGAGATTAGAAAATTTTAGATTAGAGTGGGTTTTAAGTGGGAAATTAAAGCAGGTTTCTGAAAACTTTACGAAAGTAATCGATAAACCACCACGCCTTTTTGCAATCTCAGGTTTAATTTTTTACCTGCGTATTTTAGAATAAATGGAAAATATCGGAACGAAGTAAAGTATTTTGATGCAAATAGTGTATTTTGAAGGACATGATTTTAGCATTTTTGAAACAAAAAAATCCTACTTGCTAAAACGATGTTTCCCCAAAGCGTTTCTATTAATTTTTGATGTAAGGTATCTTAAGAAAACAAATTTCTAGAGGACATATTTCCTTTTATTTTCTGTGGACTTTTAAGTAAAGATTTTATCTGAGAATAAGTACCTTTAGTGAAATTTTTCGTCGACAACACTACAACTACAACATTTGAGCATAGCCTCCATATCGACGTAACGTAAGACGTATTCTACGACAAAAACACTTTCAACTTCAAGGAGAGGAGATGATTAAAATCAGGAAAAACTTGGAAGGGATTAATGTTTTCAAGCTGTGTTCATATGTTTTACACATGTACATATATTTATTTGGGTTAACCACATAAACATGTATTTTCTTTAAGTATTTCTTATTACCCAGCCACTTCGCGATAAGATGACACCTTGCCTACAATTTATCAAAGAATAAACATAATTTGTTATCGCGACGGATTATATGTACGTATACGTATGTTTCTAGGGTCTCGCATATGTACATATTTATATTTTTTAGCTGTACTCCGCCCATATATGTATGTATGCATGGATATTTATATTACTTCGTTGTTGATTTTAGTATTCTGTCAGCGCTCAGTATGTCGATTTCCTGACCTCACGTAAAGTTACGTGCCTAACTCACAACGCTCACATGGCTTAATATGCTCCTCGCTGCAATCGCACACCTTCGGCAACCACCAGGAAAACAACGACGGCGAGTTTGACAGGAATTAACAGCGTCACGCTAAACGGTTCAGGCCAAAGCCTTATTGCGGTTTTTGTACGTGCCGCAGCAGGCCTATCGGCGCGGCGTGTAGACGTGCCATGGGCAAGCCGGCCCGTATGCGGATATACAACAACAATGTTATCGGATGTTTACATTACATTACCATACAGCAGCGCAATAGTGTTGTTGTCGTTGTGTTTGCATTTGTTTTATTTTTTAATACTTTTTTTTTAGTTTTTATACGATTTTTGTTTGTTTACTTCGGTGTTTGTTTTCAGCTTGCATACAGTTATTTGTAAAGTTATTGTTGTTCAACTTAATTATTCGTGTTTGGTTTCGCAATTCGTGCAACATGTCATTGACGGCGAATAAATATTCAACGGCCATAACTCAACGCAACGGTTATGTCAACGCTTGCGGTAGCTGTGAAGATTCATGAAAAAGTTTTTTATTTTCATATTTATTCCAAAAAAAAAAAATGGTTCCTTGTGACAAGTGACTGAAGTCGGGATATACGCATGTACACTAGTGCGGTGCTTAAATGCAAGAAGCATCAGATTTCCTAAGACTAAGGGGTTAGCCCTACGTCCGTCCTACTATAGTCAAAGATTTCGCATATAAATTTTGGCTCCGATTCGAGTCGGTTAAGGCTTGAAGACGTAAAAATTGTTCACTTTATTTTTAAAGACCACCCTAATGTACCCACTCAAATGTTGAAACAGACTTCAATAATGGTTTAGAAATATGTAGAACTATAATAAAGCGCGCTTCGCATATTCAGATAAGTTTATGGCCGAGTTTCCCTTCACATTCATGGCGTGCGTTTTGATATTGTCATACAAATGAAGGGACCTTAAGTTTTTCCATGTCTTCCAACGGCAGAAGATTTTCTATCCAAAGCTCTTTCATATCGAAGGTTTGATTAATGGCCGGAGCAGGAATCGAAAAATCCTTTTTGAATATAGATCGCGTGAAGCCTACTGTTATTCCTACACTGGTAACTCCAGTCAAAACCTTCTAGGGTCAAGCCAATTGCGGTGAATATATGTATGTATGAAAACGCAGACGCTTTAATGTTGACGTATGTACATTAGGCTGCAACACTCTGCATTAGAAACTAAAATAAAAATCGGTGCAGTTTTTCTACCACCAAAATATTTCGGAAAACTACTAGATTTTCGTGGGCTAGACCGATTTGAATACACAACCAAAAGTCGAGTTTTTTGTAACTAAAAAACTATGAACTAGTTTCACTATATGAAAAGTTTTTACCAAGGTGTATTAAACAAGGTGGTGTTGGGGCGACAGCTGAGTTTTTCGCCGTGGAGGCCATTACGTCAAAATGATGTGTTTGTTGTAACTCATACCAATGACAGTATGGACATCAGCGTATAATTTGTTAGTGTAATTTTTTACTTATATACGGCCAACACCACCTTGTTAAATACGCCTTGGTTTTTACCTCAAATCTTTGACAATTTTCTCTTTTCTAGTTTTTAACTCACAAATTTTTTTAGCTATAGTTTTTCTGGCAGCATGAAAGTACTAAACGTTCACTGACGTGAGTTGATACAAGAGGCCCCCAACTTAAATATTAAACGTTTAAAACTCTCATATGATCAGGAATAAGGGCTTTTTCCTTGCCCTTTACAATTGGAAGTTAGGAAAGGCAACAACAAATGTGTATATCTGTGGTGATAAGCAATAACTGCCTAAGTCGAAAAACCTGAATTCGAGAAAAAAACGTTTTAAACATTTGGATTGTAATGTTGTCCTTATGGGGAAACCAAAATATTTTCGCTTATGACCTTTTAAGTAGCTTAGCTGGTGAGATGGGGATTTCACATATTTAAGCATGGAATAGTGGTTGAAAAATACGATAGCATAGATAACTCCATTATTTCTTATGTTGACTTACGCGGTTATTGCTTGTGACCACAGATATATGGAATCAGGGAAAGCTAAATCGTCGACATTCTAAATCGAATATACCCTACCTCTTTAGCATAAAAAAGGCAATTTCCATAAAATCTGTTCCCTGGTTATGAATAAGAATATAATATGATGGTATTAAGAAAACTCACATTTTAGTAAAACATTATCGGTTAAAGAGTTTATCACTTAAAAAGCGCTCCTTTCTTTTAGTACGCGGAAATTCAGGCAACTAATTTTTTTAGCCAAAATCTGCCTGCCTCATTGGAACTCTTTACCGGCTCGCTTTAAATGCACTGCATAAGGGTACATTTACTTGTATCTCATATATTTTACACTTCTACCCGCACTTCTGCCACACACTTTTGTATGTAATTGTTTATTATCGGCAGCAAATCTGTGTTTTGTGCTATATGTATGTAAGATAGTGTGGTACCCCACCCCCCTCACAGTGTGTTTCTGACAGCAATCCACAAATACGAGAGAATATATTTTGAGCGCAGTGAATGCGTGTAAATAATATGGGTGGACGGACGTCTTTGGAAGCGGAAGGGAATCGATACACTTGATAGTGTTCAACATAAGCGAGCAAATGTTCTATGCATGCCACAAATACCGCATACACAAATATATGTATGTATGTAAGTGTGCAGCACGTATCGTGCAACATTTCGTGTGCATAAAGGAAGCGACTGGAACGAGAACAAACAACCGCACAAGACATATAAGTTTATAAAATTCAAGTTTTCTGCACGGCAGGGCTGAATTAGAAAGCTTCAAATGCACTTTTACGTAAGCGTGCGAATAGGGTTTCAGTAAAAAAGAATCCAGTTCCAGCATGAACTAGCGTGCAATTTCAAGTTGCATATTTTGATGGGTGTTCCCCTGGTCCTTTCGATTTTCATCATTTTATTTGTATGTTTTGCAAACTCTTTGTGTTGCGTGTTGCATGTTTGCCGGGCTACAACCACTTTGGTGAAAATAAATGCGAAATAAATTGATAGATTTTTGGGGTTATGAATGAGAGCAGTACATTACAAAAATGGTTTACTTAAGCATAAAAATAAAAATAAAAAAACTAAACAAAGGTTGTGAATACAACTCTGGATCTCCCGGGAGAAAATAGTAAATATCCCTATAACACCGTGCGACAGTAAATTTTACACACACAAAATTTAATAAGCTAGGTAAACTATGGGTAAATTATAGCAAAACTGCGTACTTGGTATTTCTCTCTGACGTCGGGATGTCTTGTTTTAAGGACTTTGAAATTCTAAAAATATGATTATTTAAAGAAATTATTTAAAAAAATTCAGTGCAATGTAGGTAAGGGTATCATATAAAAGAAAAGATTCCGTAGAATTATAATGGAATAAAATTTTTGGTGCATAAGGACGAATGGGTATGGAAAATTTCCTTTGCAAAATTTGTTCTTAAATATGTTTGAAAATTTGCCATATTTATTTTTGAAAAAATTATTTTTTGAGAACTAATATACACACGAAAAAAAATACTGACGTCAGAGTGAAAAATTAGAAACGCAGTTTTACTCCTTTTAGGCGTGTATTTTGAATTTTTTTGTTTTTGTCACACAGCGTAGTCTGTTTTACGCACTGGTACTACTTCACTGAAAACTTCTTCTTCTTGTTTAGCGCTGTAAACAGCAAATTAATTTTGTCCGATTCAAATAAAGCTCGCCAGTCGTTTTCAAAACTGCTGAGCTGGAGTTTAAAATTTCACCACCTCACTAACAAACTTATTTCAAATGCGTTTTTTTTTTCAATTTAAAAACATCTTATACGATACAATATTTCAAATCACATACAAGTAAGTACATATGTATCTACATATGTATGTGGCAACCGCATACGCTTACATACATACATACATATGTGTTACTGCGGCGGGCGATAGTTCTGCACAGTATTGAGTAGTAGAAAGCACCACCCTGCTATCACGATTAATCTCATTATAATAGGATTTGGTGTGACGTATTTGTCTTGACAACGCCACAGCAATCTAATCCTTTATACACATTCCTTTTCATCGGCCACCTAACCCGACTCCTCCATCGGAATTTTGTTTGCGTCAGGTCTTCGACTTTATTTACTTTTGAAGTTAAACTTCTTTAGCGGCAGTTGGTTGGTTGGGAGCAAATTGGCGAATTCAACGTAAGTTGCACACGGAAATGGTTGAGACGGAATTAAATGCTCTTTAAATGTGTGCAAATGGTATTAATTTAACAAAAACATGCAAATAAAAGGTTAAAGAATAGCACTTAGAAAAAGACCAGTACAACAATAAAAGTAAAGGATAAATACAAAGGTAAAATAAAAACAAAAACCAAGTACCGTTAAGAAAAGGCAAAAATGAAGATCAAGGTAAATTTAAACACTTTCCTTTTAGTTATAAGAACAAAAGTGAAGGGGAATATGTAGATGCAGAAAATGATAACCACAAAAGTAAAAGCAAAGAAAAAGATGAGGATAAGGATACCGATAAAAGTAAAGATGAAGATAGGGGAGAAAATATTAAATAAAGGTAATTATAGAGAAAAGGATATATGTTTGTAGATAGGGGAATAGATATACACAGAGACTCATCTGGGAACTAATTCGGGATTTTAGAGATTTTCGGGATTCACGGGACTTATCGATATATATTCTTTTAGGTTTTGTTATCGAAATTTTTGTCGATATTGTTATCGATTTTGCTATCGATATTTTCGGAACTTACCGATATAATTATCTGATACTTTTATCGATTTTGCTACTGATATTTTAAGTGATTTTGTTATCTATATTGTTATCAATATTTTTATTCACTTTGTTATCGACATTTTTATCGATTTTTTATCGATATTTGTATCGATTTTGTTATCGATATTTTTATCGGTTTTCTTATCGATATTTTTATTGGGTTTCTGGTCGATATTTTGATGGATTTTTTATCGATTTTGTTATCGATAGAGTATAAAGATACAAATGAAGATAAAGGAAAACAGAGTAGAGGTATGGATCTACATACTATATAGATAGAAAAAATATAACCTTAAAGCAAAAGCAGATGTATGTATGTATGTTTGTATACTCTAAACCATTTTTGCCTAAGTATGCGCTTATTAAGATAGGTAACCAGTTTCCTCTATTAATGAGTGCAAATTTACACACCGTGATAATTAAATTAAACACTGGCTGTTTATTTTTACATACCAAATTTGTCGCGTAGAGCAAAATTACACATAAAATGCTTAAAATTGAGCAAATATGAGCACTTAATATTTATCATTAGTAAAAAAAAAGTATATATACTTTCAAATTTTTTCCAATTTTACATATTTCATGCGTATATTTTAAACATCTCATGTGCAAAATCTAATCTTGTACATCTTGTGCGTATATTTACACAGATTCTGGTTGAAAAATAAACACTCTTCAGTAGTAGTTTTACATGCACTTTTTAGAGTGTACGTATGTATGTATATTGGTTTTGAGACAAACTAGATATGTAAAGTAAGTTTCACTTCTCCAGTGCGACTCGGGCGCACTTACTTTTTTTTATTTATTGTTGTAGTTGTATTTCTACCTTCTATGAATACGTCATGCAAATAAGACTTCGTGATGCCGCCTAACACGCGTACACCGTCATCGTCGTGAATAGTTCACGCGCGTCATGGCGTATAGGTAATGTGTGGCAGGCAGCTATAGCATTGGTTATTTGTATGGACATATTTACTATATGTACATATATAAATACATATCTATTGTATACGAGCAAGTATTTATCAACTACTTATTGTATGTTAACATGTACAAAAAATGTGTGGAAACATACCTTGTCGCTATTGCTGCGTTTGCGAGCTACAATTAAAGCTGGTTAGTTTTGGAAATACATACATACATACGCGTGAAACACATCGGAGTTTTGTGTTAATGGTTTTATAGCTTTTCAAATAGCTTTCACATATACATGCAGTGTTCAAATGTACACACCTATGCAAATTTTACATATATGTATGTATATTTAAATTTCGAGGCATAATGAGATGCTGCCGTAAGCCGGCGTTCGTCTGTGCGAGATAACGTTATGATTAAACAAGAAATGTGTGATTGTCTGGAAAATTATGCTTCAAATTATGATTAATTGTCTGATAATATTTTGATAACGAAACGGTTTAATTTCAGTTTAATTAGCTGTTGATTATAACTTAAAAGTTTGGAACACTTTCTTGCATCTAATGTTTCATATGTATATAATAAAAAATATTTAAAGTAGACTATTTTAGGTTACAAGGAAAATATGTTTACCATTTAAGTTTAAGTTGCTGTCTTTACGTTTATACTTACGAATGCACTTTTATTGATCTCATAAGCTTTGTTTTAAATAACTTATAGAAAACATAAACAAAAATTTCTATCAAGCTAAAGCTATAACACATCTAGTTAAAACGAGCCACTGATTAAATTTTCCGGAAAACGTTTTGCTTTTCACGCAGCCTTCAAACAGCAAAATAATTTTATTAGAACCCAATAAACGATGGGCTTAGTTAACAATTCGAAAATGATTGGAAAACAAATCTTTTTTCGAGTCTCACCTTCGATAACGAATCTGGAGTAGGTTAATATTCGATTCGAGAACTAGGCCATTCTCCAGGAAAACAAATCCTTCGTTATACAATATATTTTCCCTTAAAAAAGTAAAAACTTTTGCGCGATGATGCTTAGACTAGGCTATGGAGGCAAAACTTAATGATTCGGTGAATTTGGTTCAACAGGAACCGATGCCGATTGATTTCTATAAATAATTCACACGATAAAGTTCCATCCGCAGACCACTGACCCCCTCTTCGTTGATTTTAACAGCATCCAGGCATTCGCTGTTATATTGGAATATCTTTGTTGAAATTTTTTTATATTTTTTATTATTTATTTGTTGTTTTTTTTTCTATTCAACACTGAGGATGGAAAATCCAATTCTCCAATGGTAGTTTTTTGAGGAAAAAAATTGTAATAAAAGTACACTGAATAAATTTTGCTTAAGAAAATGGTCTATAAACGTATCGCTTCGATCAGTTCGAGAAGAAACTTTGTTTTCAAAAAGGTGTAACACTTTACTACGAGTTCTTCAATATGACGATTTAAAAGGAGTCTTCGTTGTATATATAAATTGCCACTGCACCACACGCACATATTGCAAAAATTTAAGTTTCTGCAATACTTTGTCGAGTGTTGGGTGGAAAGCGTAATTGAGCACAAAACGCTATCACCAATTCCTGTTTTTATGTAGTACGTAAATAACTATAATAACATAACTCACATCTCCCTTCACAAAGGAGAGAGGCTATTGGACAAGATATCCACACCCGAAAGCGCATTAAGATAACAGTAAAAAAATTTAGAAGTTATTTGGCTACTTTCAAAATTTACATTAAATAGTTTGCTTGTACCAAATATAATTCTAATTAAGAAGTAACGGTTCACGAAGTCCAAAGTTATCCGGTAACATATATATAAAAAAAACAGTAACGGCCGAACTTAACTCAGTGAGTAGTCCATTGGCTTTGTAATCCGAAATAGCTGATTCATATCCCGGTGACCCGGTGAGCAGATCAGGTGATCTCCGAAACAGCAGCTAAACTTCTACTATTTTTAAACTATGGTTCATTTTTCCACAATAACTTTTCACTAAAAACGACATCAAGCTCAGTAAAATTGTTGAATATAATACATACAAAAATAAAAAAAATATTCCAATGAATCCCTAGCCTTCCTACTATTTTTAAGTCCGATGAAAAGGCTGGAAAAAGCAAAATTTAGCCTTCGTTTCTATCACTTCTTCACACCATATGTTAAGTTTTTCTTCCTTTTCTTTACTATCTTATTTACTTAATGACATCAAGCTCGATTTCTCTCAGCTCAATGCTCACTGCTCAATCTTGTATTCAAACATATGTGAATAGCACACTAGTCGAAGAAATTGTCATTGCTACCTTTTTTACTGTGTCCCAAAGCCCTCTTTTAAAGAAGATGCTTTTGAGCTGAAAGATTATATGACGAAATATAAATTCACGACTCAGCAAATAGGAACAATCAACTATCAGCACATGCTCTGCGCGGAACCTTGTAAACAAAAGACACAGAGTCTGATGGTACAGCTTAAACGTCCTTCTATACTTGATTCCTGCATTTTGTTTATGGCCGAGCTTTTTTCGTTGCCAACCTTTGTCAACACAACTGCTGCGGTAGTCTTCCTTTACTCCAATATGGCAATAGATCTTACTTACACTAACAAAAGACTCAGCTTAATATATTTTTCTAAACACAAGCTTTGGTAACTATAACCAAATAATGTAGCTATTACCAAATTCTGTTTAGAGAGAAACATATTTAGTTGAAGTAACTAAACTCTTTTCTCAGAGTCGAATAATTCTATTCCAGCCTCTGTCCTATATTCGTTTTAGTATTAATTTGTGCTTTTCTGGCTGACTCAAATTCATCTAGTTCCTTCATTAAATTTTCCAGATTTTAAACCATAACACATATCTAACACAATGGAAATAAAATTTTCAAGCAATGGCCGACTGTCGACAGACAGTGTCAACCTTATGCCGGAATTTGGTAAAAAAAATGTTGCCTTTAAAAAGGAGGCTTCAACTACAATTCCTGTAATAAATACAGAAAAAGTTTAAAAGTAAAACCAACTCTATATTCATACAAATAAAGGATGCAATAAAAAACTATAAAATAGATGACGAACAACAGTCTACACTTAAGAGAATGCCAACTTTTATGTATTCTACCCTCTTGTCGCCTGCTTGACACAGTAAAAGCGAGTAAACTTTGTGATTTCAAACTGATAATGTATCGGTAGGAAACATAAAAGCAAAAGCTAGATGCCGGAAGTATAGTTGAAAGAACTAGGCAAAAAAAAAGCTTAAAAAATCGGAAACTCCTTGTAACAATAGCACTTAAA
>NW_016169274.1:0-1140 GCF_001687245.7 Rhagoletis zephyria
AAAAAAAACAAACACATTTTGTCCCCTTTGAACCTTTGTCAGAGGAGATGGTTGCCCTGAAAATCAGCTGGTTGATTAAAACAATATTATGAAATGGGTGAGCTAGACAAAAATAAGTACGCAAAAACATGAATTTTTACAAGGTTGAGTGTAACATCAAATATATTTTGCGCCATGGAATAATTTTTTGAGGAAACAAAAACACCATAGATGATATTAGAAGATTTAACAAGGAGCGTGTTGTATTCCATGAGTTCTTATATCTTCATAGAGTCAAAGACGTTTTATTAAAAAATCGTGCAATGAAGCACGTACATACATATACAAGCATATAAAAATGAATGTATAAGTATGTATGTAGTATACCAAAAATAGCAAGTTGGGCTTCAAAGATCATACAAATTTAAAGGACGTCAACCACGCACGTCGTAGGAGGTCAAAAAGTGTCAAATAGTGATAATCTTGTGCTTGGTGAAAGACTTACAAACAAACATACATATATACTTGCTCACCTATCGCACTGCACTCGAATATGGCGCANTGTGAAAGACTTACAAACATACATACATATATACTTGCTCACCTATCGCACTGCACTCGAATATGGCGCAGCTGAAACATTCAGTGCACCATGCACATATGCACATATGTACTTACGAATGCATATATGCATGCAGTGATAAGACTGATCACCAGTAGAAAGATCAATGATTTGTAATTGTAAGCGATTCGAGGGTTAAGTGAAGAAAGCCATTAATTACCAAAAAACATTGCATATTTTCTGCGCGGAGATAATAAAATGGACCAAGACATTGATAATGCAAGGCGAACGTGCAAATGCATCTTTGGCTATATAAGCTTACATTGGGTAAGAGTTGGGCACAGTTGTCTACCGTCACTGAGTGGTAGAGTACAGCGGTTAATTTCTTCTTCAAAGGCTTTGGCAAAAGTTTTTGTAAATTAAAATGAAGACGTTTCTCATACTACTAAGCTGCCTTGCGTGCTGCGCCACAGCGGGACGTTTGGGTTTGACCCAAAAACTCNCTTACGAATGCATATATGCATGCAGTGATAAGACTGATCACCAGTAGAAAGATCAATGATTTGTAATTGTAAGCGATTCGAGGGTTAAGTGAAGAA
>NW_016169274.1:1240-1893 GCF_001687245.7 Rhagoletis zephyria
ATTAAAATAATCGAAACGCGCATCGACTTTTTCCTTTTTTTCCTTATCTCTTTCTTCGGCGGCCGCCATGCTGTTTTATAGGAGTCGCTTGCAGTTTACTTAAACTGGATCAAGACTAGATGCTTTTCCTTCACGCTGTACCCGAATAATCGCGGTACGCAGAGGACTTTATTTATGTCCAACGACTTTTCGCCCTTTCTTCCTCTTGCTGGATAACTCTCAATAATATTAGGACACTATTTAACTGCCTTTGGTGTGCTCTTAGTTTTACTTTTATCAGCGTATTATTTTGTATTTTTTTCAAGTTATTCTATATGGAGCAAAAAAATGTGCGCTCGTTCGGTTAGAAAATTTTTTCAGTTTGAAAAATTTGATTCTAATTTATTTGACTTTCGGTTGAAAGCTAAGTCAAAATGTGTCGAACATTCTATTGTGGATGATTCATTTTGTAGAAAAAACCCCTTAAGGTGGAAATATACCTTCTTATACCCGAAAAAGAATAAATAGAGAATTGAATCTTGAATTTTCTATTGGCACAATTGTGCTAGTATTAGGTTATATATTATGTCTTATATCTTATATCGTATATCTTATATCTTATATCTTATATCTTATATCTTATATCTTATATCTTATATCTTATATCTTATATC
>NW_016169274.1:1943-17723 GCF_001687245.7 Rhagoletis zephyria
TCTTATATCTTATATCTTATATCTTATATCTTATATCTTATATCTTATATCTTATATCTTATATCTTATATATCAGATAAGTCAACCTAACGGAACGACCACTGGGTATTATTGTAAAACACAATATTCCATGCCCGGACGGAAAATTCCACAAGCACTGCAGTGAATGCCCAGGGCAAAGGCAAGTTTATCTGTGCATCACAAGAAGCTTCAAAAAAGCTCACAAATCTAGGACTTTCGAACTCCGACTGGGTATTTCGCGGATGGTAAGCGGATACCATAATAGGTATGCACATCTTACATGTATTATTAATGGAATCATGATTAAAAAAACGTAAATTGCTAGCTAGGGCGCTGTTACGCAGACGATCATATGATCTCTGGTCACCAATTGTTTAGCGGGTTTTTATAAAAATCTGGATATTTTACTCGAAAATAGTTGGCATGCTGGTCATACAGTTCAGTTCTTTCTCTCTCTCTCAAATTTTTGTTGTACAGTGAAAGTAGCAACAACTGGTGACCAGAGATCATATGATCGTCTGCCTAACAGCGCCCTTACATGCCTGGAATTTACGTCACACCAGCAGAAACTGAGTTTATACAGCTCCGCTGCCGCATACATACATCGATGTAAGGGAATGATAAGGATTTTGCCTTAAGAATGCCAATTGTCAACAGAAAATGACTAAATAATAAGTTTTTTTACTGGATTTATTTAATTAGACGTCAAAATTCAAATGTTTGCCGAAAAATAAAAGGTCATACATTACAAAGAATTTTTCTTATCAAGTTCCATCACACATATCCTTCTATCTATGATCCAGCTGCTTACACATTAACCACGAATACGCAAGGTGCCGACTCTGTTACGTTTTGATTTCGCATTCTTTTGTTTGACGCCACTTATCTTTGCATCAACCTGCGATTTCTTTCGCCTGCCCTTGAGCGTGCACTGTAGGCGTACTGGCGTACTGGCTGCTGTCTTTACTTTACTCAATTTGGTTTTATTCTTTTCGTGGCGATTGTCTGGTGTGATCAGTTTTCCACCGCCCGCTAAGCGAACCTTACTCACGGTCTTTGCAGACTTTTGCAGCACCGACCCTCTTACCTTGCCACCTTTCAATCGCTTCCTTGCAATATTTTTCTTGCTACTAGTCTTCATCGGCGACTTGACGGGGGACTTGGCTGCAATGGGACGTGATCCAGCGAAGGGTTGGCGCGTCTGCTTGGCAGAGAAGGTCTTTGCTGTGTGGACGATTTCCTCGACGTTGCCGAATATTTGCATTATGCTCTTGTTTACAAGCTGCAGGTACTTCAGCGAAGAATAGCAAAGACCACACTGCGACTTCGGGTTGTAGTTGTTGCGTATGAGGCTTTCAAGGTAAAGAAAATGCTTGACCATACTCTCACAGTGTTGACACTTGCCGGTGGCCGGTTGTGTGCTACGCAAGGAGCGGTATGAGTGTTGGCGTTTGCGTATTGTTGATGCCTTGACTCTCGATAAGTCCCATTTTCTGGCGTATATTTGAGCTGGAGTTCTGTGGTACAATGAAATGTGGCTCGATCTCTTCGCCTAGGCCGATCATTGTTCTTAGCACTGAAATTTTTGCATTTTTTTCTAACATTTTCAATGACAACTAGTAATTTTATGAATTGCTCAAAAATGTATGTATGTAAATTGATTGTTGACAATTTTGAGTTTTAAAGCTGAATCTGATAGTTTGGGCGGGCTCATCTAAGTACTCGCCGAAAAGAAAGTAGTTTAAGAAAGGATGTGTGTTTTAATTTCCTCTTGGGTTGTTGTTGCTTCCGACCCACCCTGGGTGTGCGATGTACTTTGGAACGAATTTCCGTCATCACTTGGTTTCGGCGTTCAGCCATCTTCAGTGCCGTTTTCCGTCCTAGTTCAATTTGACTTTTGTGACGGCGCACAGTGACAAAAATTGTAAACGTTGTTCGATTTTAACCAAATTTAGTGTATACTTATATTTTAGCCGAGCTAGGAAAAATATGACAAATTTTGGAAATCAGCCCACAGCCACGCCCACTTCCCATATAAATAAAATTTTCAAAAGTGCTTATCTCAGTATGCATGAGATATGTATATTTTAGTGAAATTTCGTACGAACCAATAAAATATAGTTACAATGAAAAAATGTTTAAATATATAATTGGGTATTATGAAATAAAATCGTATGGACAGTCTCAGGCATGTTGAACCATAAATAGTGCTTTGTGTTTTTATCATGGCTTTATGTATGTACAAATGTAAATTAGGGTGGTCCTCAAAAAAAATGAAATGACCGAATTTTTTCAGTCTAACGCCCTTAATCGGTAATATCACGGTCAAAGATATGGCACATAAATTCGGTCCCGATTGAAGACGGCTAAGGCGTGTCGCACAGGAGGCAAAGTTCAGATTCCTCTATGGAGACTCAAAAAACTAAAATATTTGTTTTTCATCTAATACCCTAAATCAATAATTCTATATTCGAAGATATCACATATAAATTTTGGTCCCGATTAGAGTCGGTTAAGGCGTGTCGCACAGGGTTCAAATTTCAGATTAGCTTATGAAGATGAAAGGGACACGCCTTAACAGTCTTCGATCGGGATACACTTGTCTTGACTAGGGGTTGATGTTTGTGAAATCTGATGTAAAAATGTGCTTCATACACATAAGGACCACTCTAATGTATATGTGGAATGTTTCCTTTAATAAAATTTTAAAAGTGGCTTTGTTTATATTTTTGCCAGAAGACATACAATTATCGACAAACTGGAATGTATCGTGTCAATTTCAAGTCCTGCCAAAGACTTTCAAAGATATAAGAAATTGTAGTCGCGTTTTAGTTCTAAAGCAGAAGATTTGCCGGTAAGTAATTTTGTAACTTATAAGTTAAACGACGTGCTAAGTTAGAAAACCTCTCCAAGAGTTAAAAAAAAAACTAGAAAAACGGTCGAATTTGTACAAATGGTCTCACTCTAATATACATAAAAAAAACCAGTATTTATATAAGAATTCGTCAAGTAAACGCTTAAAAAAAAAAAATAATTGCCTTTGATTGCATTCGAATTACTTCAAAAGCTTATGCGTCTCTGGTGCTTAAAAAAGCTTTGACCTAATTTATTTATGTAATAATTTCCCTGAAGTGCCTACTAACTACCTGCGTTGTTAACCATTTCTCGCAATTCGTTGCTTTGCATAGTTAAAAAGCTTATTTAGAAGCCATTAATGTTGGCCTTGCTACATAAATATTTCCCACTTTAAGTTAGTCAAAAAATTAGAACTTCTGTAAATCAAAGACATATTATGTATGCATTTGTACTATATTAAGGTTAGTGTTGCAAGTGGCTTTGAGTAAACGAACCGAAAAATATTAAAATATTAATTTACCTACTCGTATGGTTACTAGGCTAACCACGAACATTAAGAGCAAAAGCTGATATTTTTTAATTGAATATTTTCAAAGAGCTCTTTATTTATTAATTTTCTTTATCCAAGTTTAATTCCACTCACCTAGCCACGATTAGCTATGATATGACATATTTTCTGGCATAAGTTCAAGTTCAAGTGCATACGAGTGCATATGTATGTATATGTACCTCCATAGGTGCTTGTATATTCACATGTATGCATAGGCATATGCCAGTAGGTATACCCACGGCGCAATTTCGTTAGCGTGCTAAAATTGCATGATTTTAAATATAGCAGAAATAAAGTAAAAGTGCTTTTTAAGTGTAATCATGAAATGCCTCATGAGAATTTCAGACTCGTGCAAATATGATTCACTGTCATTATTTCTTTACGGGTGCAGCCTGTAAGAGCCAAGTAAATGAGCGCAAATAAAATTTTAACCATGCCATATGCATGCCTGTTTACCTATAAATAAATACATGTTTATGTACACATGTAAATATGTACATACATATGTCACAATCTTCTTAATGTCGACGTGCATGGCTGTTGGCAAATCCCTGTCGTGAATTATTTATAATTGAGTAATAAAGAGGTGCCAATGGAAATTTTTAAGCCACGAAGTATGGTAATTGGCTAAGTGCTTCAAGATTTTTACTGTGGTTCGTGGCTGATAAAAAAATGCGTTTGATATTCTAGACGAGCATTATTTAAAAAATTATATTCGCACAAAGAACTTCAGTTGGCTATGAAATGAGTTTGGTTGATGGTTAATCACAAATTAATATTACTAATACGCCCTGTACTACCCGTATTCAGAATTTGAAATAAAAAAAACTGTAGATATATTTTTATTGAGCTTACGGACGTTTTTTATGAAAAATTTATTGTGGAAAAAAAACAACAACAGTTTATAAATGATAGAAGTATAGCTGCTATTTCTAAGATCACCATATCTCCTCATCAGACTTTTTCATCTAGTTCACTGGGATTCGACCCAGCGATTATAGCTTACAAAGCCTAAGCCTGAGCTAAGTTCGCCATATAAACTGCAATCAAGGCCAACTATTCTGCCGTAACTTAGGATTCTTTTCTTAGAATTCTAACTTAAAGCTGGAGTTGTTGGTTTGATCTTCGCAATAGCAGCTATAACTTTAACCATTTATAAACTATTTTTTTTCCAGTTATCATACTAAAATTTAATGAAAACTGCATGCTCAAATTTTTTCTGAAAACAAAAAAAAAAATAAAATTTAATGACAATTTTTTTATAACCTTTCCAATTTTTTTTTTGTAATAATATTTTTTTAGTTTTGGGTGGAAATCTACAATTGCTTTTAACTAGTTTTTATTATATAAAATTTATTAACTTTACACTAAAAAATTGAATAAAAAATCAAAAATCAGTTTCAAAAATGTATAAGCTTTCATTAAAAAAAAAAACAATAAAATCGAGTGAACTATGAACACTAAATGCCAGTTTTGAATCACTGTGCACTGTAGCTTGAAAGTAAAAATTATACTGTGTGAAAACAGGACATAATAGCTTTTCCGTAAAAATGGAGAATGGAGAAAAATTTAGATATATTATTGATTCCTTATAAGCTTAGCATACATTGTTTGACGAAAAATTTTTGCAACGTTATACTGGAAAGGGTTTTTGGTCACTAAAAATCTAGAGATAAACTGTTTTCAATTTGAAAACTTGGTATAAATGTTAAGAGTTTCCATACATTTTTTATAACTTTAAAATATACATTATTTTTTTTTTGTAACCAGAAAAAAGGATTTTAATTTTTTTTGCAATTTTAAAACATGGAAGAAGTTGTTGGTCATTTAAGGAATAGACATGAACTTTTGGTCATTTAAAAACCGGAATTGAATTTCTAATAACCTAAAAGCTGGACATAATTTTTTGGTAACTAGGAAACTGGAATTCTATCTTTGGGAAATTTAAAAACTCGAAAACAATTTCTAGTCATTTAAGCCCTAGGCATACATTTTTGGTCATATGAAAACTGGACATAAATTTTTAGTAAAGCTAACATAAGACCCCGGTTGTCGTAGCTTTAAGTTTGTACTTGTCTTTAAAAAAGGACACACAATAAAAAAAAATTTGTAACTTAAAACTGTATATAATTTTTGGTAACTAGAAAAATTTAAGTTGAATTTTTCGACAATATAAAAACTTTGAAAAAATTTCTGTTCATTTAGTGACTAGACATACACTTTTGGTCATTGGTCAAAACTGGCAATAAATTTTTTTGTAATTTAAAATTTGCGCAAAAGTTTTTGGCAATTAAGAGGCTGGATATGCAGTTTTGGTCATTTAAAAACTCGACATAATTTTTTAGTAACTGGACATAACATTTTTGCATTAAAAAAAAAATGAGAATGATATTTCCGAGCCTAAAAACTAGACATTCAAAAACTGGAAATAAATTTTTGGTAATTTAAAAACTGGTAATTTAGTAACCAGGCATAAGCGTTTGGTAGTCAAGGATAAATGCCTTTAAAAAGAGTTTTTATTTTTATATATCTCTAAGTGCCATTTTCTCAAGGGGGTTTTAAAATTTATCTGCCCTTAAAATTTTAAAACCTACTTGAGAAAAGGGCACTAAGTATGGTTTGTTCTAATTTTTTTTTTGAACTACGACTATGTACCGCAATTTTTAAGAACCAAGATCGTAAGAAATCACCCCTTTTTCTCACGTGCCCGAAATATAAAGAGATGTTGGTTTACTGGAGACCAGATCGTGTAATTACACTTGTGAAAAGCTAAATAAGCCTAGGAGCTTTTAAGTAAACTTTAAGTATTTAATATCGATTGGTGAGTCCGAAATTTCATAAGCTATGCAATTTCAGCATATAAATAGTTTTCAAGTTAATAACTAAGTTTTGTATAAAATAAAATTACCGGTGCAAACGCAAAATTTTACCCATTGGAGACTTATATAAGTGTAATATACTTAGCAAGCAAAAACAGGTAAATAAATATTTGAGCTTTTGCTATTCTCGCTTAAATAACTGGTATACTAACCATTGCGGCCTTGGCATGCTAGCCAAGTTTCCGTAGGAGAATAATTACAATAAACCAAATTCGATTTCAACGTAGCCATTTCGTAAAAGCAGTCGGCCGGGCACACCTAAATAGTAGCAAGCCAACAAATAAAAACCGCTTAAAAAATAATCAATCTAGGTTAAAACTGACTCGAAAAGCCATCAAATAATTCTTTAGATGAGTGTCTATTTTATATGTATGTTAGCATTTCGACAACAACTTTTGAGCTACTTGATTTTCATGCCAGCAGTTGTTTATGGCCAACACATGTCTCGGCAGCAAGCAATTGTGTTTTTGTGTGCCGAATGTAACCTGTCCGCTTGGCGGCCCACATTGATTTGTTGCCGCTTGACCCACAAAAGAAACTCATTATTTTGCTCTGCTACAAAGCGATAACATGCCTGCCGCCTAAGGGTGAGTGAGTGAGTGAATGAATGATTTAGAAAGCATTCAAGTGGTAAGCGACTAAGTGAAAGAAAAGTGTGGTGCAATAAAAAAAAACAAACATAAGTATAAAATGCAGTGAAGGCTATAAAGAGGCGTAGCGCGTTGTTTTTTTCGGTTTTTTTTTACTTTATTCTTTGGTTGTTGGTGATGACGAGTCTACGACGTTGGTCTCGTAGAAAAAATTACTTGTTAGTCTTTTGTGATATAATTTCGAAAGCGGATTGGAAAAAGAAAACTTTCAAATTCTGCTTCTTGGTTAGACCAGTTTTAAAGATTAGAGTTAAAAAGTTTTTAAAAATTAAAGGTAAGGTTATATAGCCAAATTTCATGGGAAATATTTTCGTGGCACGTTTCAGCCCATTGGCTCCCACATGAAAAGTTCGTTTTGACCTTTACATCAAGAAACCCCGCAAAAAGCAAATTTGGAGGTTCGTTAGAGGATTGGTATATTTTAGAAAATTATTCTTCGGAAAATTTTACTAGGGGTCTTCTCAGGAAAAACCTCACGGCCCCAATGTAAAAGTCTGTAAAAAAATAAAAAAAATAAAATATCAACACTAAAAAATTTGGTCTTTTTACAAAAAAAAATTTTAAAATTCAGTTTGACCATTATTCTTTCTTGGCATAGATTTTTTGCCACCGCTTAGCAACTTCCAAATTGCACTTTATTAAACTAAAATTGAATGATCTATAAAACTGCATACCTAACATTTATATAGAAACTAAAGTTTTTTTTTTTAATTTTGGTGAAAATTTAAAATTTTGTTTGTGATTTTTTTTTTTAATTTCGGGGGAACCCTACAATTGTCTCCAACTGGAACATGAGAATCGATTTTCTTCAAAATTGGTACTTTTTCTGTACTCTGCACTAAAAAAATTAATACAAAAATTAAATATCTGTTATCAGTCATTTAAAAAAATTTATTAGTGACCCTATCGTGACTCGGCACAAAAATTGAAAACAATATTGGTTCCGTACGCCATGTAAAACCCGTTGGGATTATTATTAAATTGAGTGAAAAATGAAGGGTCCAGTGAATTGTGAACACAAAATGCCAATTCTGATCACTGTGCGACCTGCTGAGTGTCCCCATAAACTTTAAATTCTTAAATCCTCCAAAGGCATTTACTAGTACTACTAGTATCAACTAAGGACAAGCTATGTTGGCCAGAATTTTCCTTGCATAAATAATCACCTTTTGGTGAGGCATCTTAATGTAGTGCATAAAAATCGATTGGCATATTGCTGAACTGCAGACATATACAAACACCCACAAACATTCATCTGTACCCGGACCAACCTAAAACAACTTAGATAAAGTTAGAAGGAAATCGATTTAAATTGGCAATAGCAGCAAGAATATTGAGCTCATCATTCTTAACCACCAACTAAGAAAATCAGATTTTTTCATGTTCACCTTAAGCTAGGAATTGAATTGAATAAGGGCGGCGCTGAAGAAAAGGCATAAGCATTTTATGGTTCTTGAAATTGGTTTAAAACTAGAAAATGCATTTTCTTGTTGCCACGTAAAAACCAACTTACTCTGCTAAGCTGTGCTGTGCTGACGCAGATAGGCGGGGACATACCTACATACACATCTGCGTCATATGGCCGCCGTGTCATAGAATTGCAAGCGCAAGGCATTACGAGTATTTTGCATACAAACGCACCCGCCGCGACACCAACACACTTTCTGTTGAAATATGTGTGTGTGTGGAGGTGTAAAAAAACTCTCTAGGAAAATTGAAAACGACTTTGAAGAAAGTATGCAACACAAAAGAAAGAAAAATATAAAAAATTGAAAAAGCAACCACGACCATTGTAGGCACCACTAGTCTGCTTGACCGAGGCTTTAGCGCTATAGGGAGTGAGCAAATGCCAAAGGCGGCGGCGGCGGCCACGTTTTCATTTCATGCGCATACCTACCGCAAGAGTAAAATAAGAATCGAAATGAAAGTAAAAGTTTTGCCATACTTTTACAACATTTTTCCTCTGTTGATACGTTTGTTGCCGACGCTTTTGTTTTTGTCCACTTTTGCTGAAATTTCAATATCATTTGTAGCCACACTCCCCACAGCGCCGGCGCGCCGGCATTGGCACGCAAACTAAGCGCATACTGACTTAGTTGTGAGCAGCAGGTGAAAACAATATAACAAAAAAAAAAAAAAGGAAAGCAAAAGGCAAGTAGAGAAAAGTGAAAAAAGTAAGAGTGTAAAAGCGAAATGTGGCGCACAGCTCAAGACGGGAAACGGAAGTGCCGCGTGGCGGGGCGGTTGCGGGTAGGCTAAGGAAGCAGCGGTACGTTCAAGTGGTTGAGACGGCGGCGCGCCTGGCGGAGGATACATGCTCATGCAAACATACATATATGCACATTAAAATGGCCCAAATTGAGTACGCAAAAGCAGGTCAAATTTACATTCATTTAATTCTTCTTTTCCACCTCGCTGGCTAGCGTTAGCGCCTGTCGACACTGCTGTGGGGATATACATACATATATTAGAATGTTGGGGGGGGGGGCAACAAACCAAAGTGGCGTAACCAATTCGTCTTTGTACACAACTATTTTCGTTATATTTAGTGTTATTTTTTCTTCTTCTTATTGTTGCTGCTTCTGAGCGCTTTGACTTGTGCACTCATACTTTTTGCCACCATTGCTTTTGCGCCGCTCGAAATCTGCGGCGGGGGTCAAATAGTTAAAGGCAGTATGCAGGTCATTGCGGTCGGTTTTGGTCAACAGGGACCAGCTGATATGCCGTGTACTACTATATTGAACAAATGTGTGTGTGTGTGTGCGTGTGAGTGGCTGTGTGCTTGTTTGTATTCCCCGTGTTGCTGTTTTTGTGGTTACCGTGTGCGCCAGCAAGCAAAGCGACAGCGGCGGCACCAACTTCAAGACATAAGTGTGTTGAAGTGCGCACAAAGTTGAACCAAAGCAGAGCAAACAAAGAATTTTGTAGTTATAACGACAACAATAAAGGATAATATTCACATACATACATATACATATGTTACTCCATAGCAGTAAAAATAACAAATATGTTGGTGGAGCGACAGTTGTTAATAAATGGTAGTTAGTGGGCATTGGTGTGTAAGTCAGGTTGTGTAAGGATTCATGTATCCATTCATACCTGTGTGTGTGTATGTGTGTGCTTGTCTGTGTGCAAATGCACTAGTCGTCGCCCTTCTCAATAAATCTTCAAGTTAGCCATTTAGCCCCGTTTTGTTGTTGGCCTTGCCAAAGCGGCTGTTAACACTCCACTTACTTATGTATGTATGTATGTATGTATGTACGACAGTAGGTCGTTGTTGTTATTCCTGCGCTAGTTTAACTTCATGTAGGTACATATATAGTATTACTAACTTGTCAGACCGCCATAATCAGCGCGTTTCTTTTGCTAAATATTCCTGCAGCTACAAATGTACTTTAGTCGCGCGGTTTTGCGGCTAGCAAGTGTAAAAGATTTGCGGTCAGTCTGTCAGCGGAGTTTCTGTGACACGTTACGTATACGACGCGGTGACGCGGCACAGCTTGTGTTTTGGCAATTTAATCATCAACTAGCTGGGGTTGCATTTGTTGCTCTTGTTTTTGTCTTAATACGTTGTTGTTTTGATTTTTTACTTTAACCACACATTTCGAGTGTGTTATCTAAACGTCTGCGGTGATTCGGCGTAGACATTGAGTTCTTTGCTGTTACTGCGGTTTGGTTAGTCTCAGTTAATCTGCAGCTCGTGCGCGACCATAAATGCCTCTACGCTGACGGTCGCTTAGCTAAGTTTTATAATATGAATAGCTAAGTTATTGAATTAAAAAAAAAAAATAAATTTTCTTATGCAAAGAGCGTTGAAAAATTGATTTGTTATTTAAATAAATTAAATCTTCATTCATTTAAACAGTGGCGTTTGTGTGTGTCAACCTGCAGCTAAAATTTTATGCTTGTAAGCCAAATTTAAGGTAAGTTTTGAATGTAATACTGAATACTATATTTAATTAAAAAATTTTTGTCTTGTTATATGCATTTTTTATAGCAAACCCGTTTACTAATAATAAAGTAAGAAATGTGTGCAGCAGATGATATAAAGTTAAAATCTGATCTTTCTTTATTTTAATTTTTTCGAGTAAATCATGCAAATATTAAATCTCAAAAAATAAAGACCACATACATACTAATGTAGTTAAATGTGCATAGACCGTACCGCCTTGCAGAAAAAAGGCAATTTCGAGAAAACTAATTTTTTTTGGCCTAATTTAGGCGTTGCCTTTTCACCTTTTTCGATGACACCTATGAATATATGGATTTTTTTTTAATAGGTCCACTAGAATAATAGATCCAGTAGAATAATAAATACCTCCTTAGCAAACGTTTAATGATTTTTGGTGAGCGAGATTGCGGCAGTATGCTAGGGTGATAAGAGCTGAGATCTGGGTGATAAGTATTAGAACGGCTCCTGGAGACAAAACCATCAATATTTCATATCTTAAAGAACCAACTGTAAATGCCGAAGATGGGACAAAATATTTAAAAAAGCAGGGACCGTAGCGGTTATGTTGATTTAATTGTTAAAATCAATTTCTATTATGCCGATCCGAGTTAACAGCTATTTTGGATTTTTATTTTCTCGATAAATTTTTCATTGTTAATTTTCGAACATATTTAAACCGTTGTTCTCAGATTAAATCTTTTTTTTTTAGGGGCCAGTTTTTCAGTGCACGGCTGTGGTTCAAACTAAGTTTAAACGCCCCACCTTTCTGGTTTAAACTAAGATCAGCCAATCAAGCGGAAGCCAGCTGTTCAATTTACCAGATTACTTAATCTGAGTTTAAACTGGCACTGAAAAACTGGCCCTAAGGGCCGTAAACTTATCTAAAGGTAGCTAAATCTAGCCACCAAAGGGCTAAAACGGCAACACTGGTCATTAAAAAACATTACAAGGTAAAACCGTTGAGAAGTAGTCTGACGTTTTCCAGCATATAATTTTAAAATTCAAAACTTTTACTCACACACACATTCTCATTTTAAATCTCAAACAACAACAATTGTGAACAATTTAGTTTTTTTATTTTCAAATTTTATATGATTTTAAAATGCTTGCAAACGTCAGAAAAAATCATGGCAGACGAATCGAGAGAATGATTTTACCTTGTATTGTTTTTATCATGTTTCCAACATTATTTATAACACTTTATATTCGTTTTGGAAATCAAAATATTGTTTATTTATGTACTGTGAGAAACCAATTTTAACAATTGCATATAATTTTAATATTAAAAATATTTCATTTTAAATTTCAAAGTGTTTTAGTTTGTCGGTAAAAAAAATTGTTTTTATCTTGCAGTTTCCAGCTGAGTGGGTCAATTTCAATCGCGAATTCGGCTGTCGTAGTGAATCACAGTTTCAGTTGTCAGAATGTTCGGAACATTTAAGCTCTGACCGCCGATAATTTGTCTGTCTAATGGGTAGCCCAAAGGTAATTGATCTAAATCGACGCCCGCGATTCCAAAACCACTGATTTGCTTCGTGTTTACACTCTCTCCCTGCAAGAAGTCATCTTGTTGACTCAGTGGAGTCACTACAACCATTATCTGCACGGGCAAGCCTCCCTTAACAGTAGTTCCACGGGGTAACAGAAGATGTTCGGGCAGCTGACGGATGGTGCCATATTGTTGCTTGCCATATTGTTGTTTATGTCCTGTCATTACATGATGGTAAATCTGACTCATGGTTGAAACGTCGTTGCTGTATCCGTTAAATTCTTGTGAGGAGCGCCGGATTTGGTTATCTCCGCCCTGCAATTTTTGTACAAAAGCATCAATTACAATGAAGTTCTGGCGGTGTTCAGCCAAAGATACACGACGGCCATTGTAATCGATTTGTGGGCCAAGCAAAATGCGAATATCGACTTCTTGGGGACGTTGTGATTGGATGTCGATTGAAATGGTGAAGGGTTCGTAATTCAAACGCTGCTGACGTGCCACGACCTTCATGCTAAGACGCTCCCGATTGTTGGTGTTTGATTGCAAAATTTGTTGATCGATTAGATTGGCAAGGTCCGCATCGGCAAACTCAGTGTAGGTGACCAAAGGATCGATCAGAACTTTTTGCACAACAATGTCGCCGTCACCCCTCAGTTGGTTCTGGGTGTATGGTTGCAATTGCTGACGGTATTCATCGATAAGCTGTGCAAGCGAGAGAATCGTCTGTTGAGTAACGGGACTGTGTAATTTACCGGCCAGCAGGGCGAGCGGAATCACCTCATCTACTTGACCAACTTCAACTTCGGCAATGCGCTTTATTTCTTGCTGCAAATCTTGCAAGATGCGTTGAGCTTCAATCGAAAGTTGCTGCTGTTCGAGAATTATTTTACCATTAATAATACTGGCCACGATGTAGAGAGTTTCTTCACTTGTCTCGCTTATGTTCGCCTCTTGACGCACTTGATCAATGAGCTTTCGTAATTGCTGCGTAATTTGGTCGATTTCCTGCTGCACCTGTAGATATTGCTGTTGCTGGTAACCAGCACCTTCAATATTCTCAACGATTTTCTGCATGTTCAACCTGGCAGCCAACTCCTGTATGGTCTGAAGCAATATTTCACCGCGTCGGGAGTAGCTCAGCTGTTGTGTAACGGCAATATTGCGTACAATTTCACTGCGCAAACCTTCCAATTCGCGGTACTGCTCTGTGTAGTGATAATTTTTATTTTTTCGGTCGACGCTGCGATTTCGCTTGCTACCTTCTCCATGGTTGTGGGTATCGCGCACCTCACGTGAGTACGTCAAGGACAACAGGCTAAGTCACTTTGTAAGAAACCACGACCGAGTCATTGTGAAAGTGATAATAAATAACTTCTTTAAATCTTCAGATGAAGGCTACACACCTCGGAGTGCGAGTGAACGTCAACAATTCCTACTCGATGTCCTGCTTCAGGTTCAGAAGCCCTTGGTGAACACACAGCTCATTCAACTTGGTCAGGAGCTCGTAACCGACCCTAGTATGTATGTGTTGGTAAGTATCTAACAATTCGGCGTCGTAAGAATAAAAATATTACTATAGATAGCTCTTTTGTACAGCCAAACGACGAAATTTTGCAGGAGTTTTTGAATCAGGCTGGCAATCAGGAAATTTTAGGTCGCAACGACATCTACAGCCCAGCCGACATTTCAAATATCCGTCAGTTGGTAGGACTTCAACGTTTCTTTGTGCTTGCCCGAGATTTCTATGTATTCCAAAAAAATGTTGTTTATGCGCGTCTCTATTTCAACGCCGTCATTTTTGTGGACGCCTTGTCTCTAGCGATACGTGATCGCCCAGATACACAGGATCTTGTGATGCCTCCAATGAACGAGATTTTGCCACAGCTGTACTACGACAACTATGTACTCAATTCGGCACAAAATGTTGACTACAGAAATTTGATTTATCAAGCCACTCGTACAAATGCAAAAGCTAGTTTATTCGATTACTTTGGTCTAGGTAAAATAAGTTCGTTACTCGAAGGTGGTAAATACGGTTTGTTCAATCCATTGCAACAAAGACGTATTCAAGTCGCATATGACCCTCAAGATATTGTCATTGCGTCTTCGAATCAACGTGTAAACTATAGGGAAAGTCACCCTGACTATTTTGGCGATAGGAATGAAATACCGGTAGAAATTGCATTGCCTGTAGGTGAACAAAATGGACTCGCCACTGACTTAACGAATGACATTGACCTTAATGTTGCCCTGAAAAATGTTATTATCGATCAGTTGACACAAACAGTTACCGAAGCAATTGAAGGAGGCCAACAAATCGGTGATATAGGCAAATATCAACAGTACCACCAACAAGGACAGTACTATAAGCAAGGACCTTACTACCAGAAAGGACAGTACCATCAGCAGGGACCGTACTACAATAAGGGACCATACTACCAGCAAGGTCAGTACTATAAGCAGGGATCGTACCATCAGCAAGGAGTGTACAACAAACAGGGACCGTATTACAAGCAAGAATCGTATTATCAGCAAGGACCGTACTATCAGCAAGAATCGCACTACAAGCAAGAACCGTACCACCGTAAAGGACAGTATTATCAACAGGAGGATCGACAAACCGGCCGTTATAGCAATGCCAATGAAGAAGCTTCTCGGGTTCGCCGCGACCAACAGAGCATATATGATGAGGAATCATATAGCCAATATTTGGAGAGGCAAGAAGGTAATAAATAATTTATAACTAAAATAATGCGCAAATACAAAATTTTATTACTTATATTCGGAACATAACAGGTTCGCCAAAGCAGAGCGTAGTAAACACCAATGAATTACCCAAGGTTGATGCATCCAGCGAACGTCTACTCGGTGTCGGTCGTAGACATCGTGTGAACGCCGCTAACAGTGGATACTCATATAACGTATACCCGTTCTATCGCCAACAAAATCAATATGGCAACAATGATCGGGAATACGGCTCATCATTATATGGCCGGCAACAAAACCAAGACGCTGAATACGATTACTATGAACAAAAATATGGATCATCTTACCCCTACGGCCATGAACGAAAACAGGAAAATCAATATGGTTATAGCAATCAGGAATACCCTTACGGTCGTTATCAAAAGCAGGGAGCCCAGTATGGTTACAACGATCAGAAATATGGTTCATCTTATTCAATCAATCAAGGAGCTCAATATGGCAACAAAGACCAGAAATACGGTTCTTCTTACCTTTGCGGCGGTCGAAAACATCAAGGACATCAATATGGTTATGGCACTCAAAGTCAACAGCAAACATATCCTTATGACCAGCAAAATGTTGCAAACGTGGAAGAAATGATCATGAATAATGATGACGAAAATGTGGTCATGTCT
>NW_016169276.1:0-153 GCF_001687245.7 Rhagoletis zephyria
AAATTGTGAAATCGTGACGTCTCAGCATTCTTAATTTTTCGGCAACAACGAAAAATTTCAAATTTTTTTAAATCGAAAAACCTTCCACACAGAAGGTTCAAAAAAGTACTTTTTACAGAATTGAAATCGGTTCAGCCGTTTGGTCAGGCATCG
>NW_016169276.1:178-5710 GCF_001687245.7 Rhagoletis zephyria
TTTTTTTTTTTTTTTTTTATGTCTGTTACCGCATAATTTTCGATAATTCTTTTTGCATCGGAAAGGTAGTGGCTCAGAGGTGGCCCCATACTAATCTGGTTAAGATCCGATCAGCGGATCATGAGATATATATATATAAATAATTTTTTTTGTATGAGAGTTGAAGTCGGTTTTTTTTTGCTAAAAATTACTTGTTATATATAACCATTAAACAAAAAAAAATATCAAAAATAGCCGAAACTGGTCACAATGTCGGGTCCCTATTATTTTTCACATCACTGTATGTGGGCGTGTCCAACCCCGCCCACTTTTACATATTACAGTTTTTACTCTTAACAGACCTTAGGGTAAACATTTTATCCCGATATGTCCATTAAAAGTATTTTTGGCCGCTCTCCCCATATAAATGCAACCACTGTGCATCGGGAGGGAGAAAGGTATTTAGTCGCCGCTGCTATGCCGTAGCCATTCGGAGTATTCTATTTCATCTCCTCCGCAGTAGTCGCAGGGCCGTCGAGAGAAAACTCGGGCCGGACCGAAAAATCACGGGCCCCTATACATAAATTGCATTAATTTAGAAGCACGTAATTTTCTTTAATATAATATATATTATAGAATCAGAAGTAATCAGCGCGAATCGGAATATATTTATAGTAAAAAGCCTATAACGAAGGAGCAATTACATTGTTAAAAAAAAATAATAACAAGTTATGGTTCTGATATTTCAGGCCCTTTAAAACGACCGGCCCGGGGGGATTCCCCCCTTTCAGCCATCTCTCTCGACGGGCCAGCGCATATGGGTTCCGGTTCATGTTTGACGCGGTGAAGGTATGCTATGAAGCACCCGTGTCGAGTTAAACAGTTTGTCGAATGAAATGAATCGAGTTCGCCGTTTAGTTTGCTTCATTTGCGTGTACATATATACGGTTTGCTCTTCACTATGCGCGCTCCAATTGAAACATTCACGATTGTAATCGTATTGTAATGTATGAAGATATTTCATTACATTCACTACTTTGTCTTTATGGACTATGGGTTTTCAGACCCTAAAAAAGAGTGCCCTTTATTATAAAAATGGTTTTGTTAAACGGTATTAAATGGTGTTCAGTTACAATTTCGAGAAAGTAGAGAATTTCGTTTACTTGGGAACCAGCATTAACACCGATAATAATGTGAGCATTGAAATCCAACGTAGAATCACTCTTGCCAACAAGTGCTACTTTGGACTGAGTAGGCAATTCAGGAGTAAAGTCCTCTCTCGACGTACGAAAACCACGCTCTATAAGTCACTCATCATGCCCGTGCTGGTATATGGCGCAGAAGCATGGACAATGACAACATCCGATGAGGTGGCTCATGGAGTATTCGAGAGAAAGATTTTGCGGGCCTTTACGCGTTGGCGACGGTGGATACCGCAGACGACGAAACGATGAGCTGTATGAGCTTTACAACGACATGGGCATAGCGCAACGAATTAAAATGCAGCGGCCCCGCTGGCTTGGTCATGTCGTTGGAATGGACAGACACCGACGCTCCAGCTCTGAAAGTATTCAACTCGGAACCCGCTGGTGGTAGCAGAGGAAGAGGGAGGCCCCCACTGCGATGGAAAGATCAGGTGGAGAAGGACTTGGCTTCACTTGGCGTTTCCAATTGGCGTCAGTTGGCACAGACGAGAAACGACTGGCGTGGAAGAAGAGAAATGGTGTTCAAAAATGTTTGCCCGGGGCTTTCATACAATTTCATGGTCGTAAGTACTTTGGTTGTCGAGATATTTAAATATTTGTTGCTCGGTGGTGCACTTGTACCACCTCTTTCTACACAAGAGTTAATGAAGTGTTGAATAGGCTGGCCTTTTGTAACCTTTTTTTTTTTTTTGGTCATTAAGCTTTTTATTTGGCCGATCTAGCTTTTTTATTTTTGAAGTCCAGACAACACTGATGATTGATATGAAAATATAACAACGTGCACATGTACGTGCATACCTATATACATACATATATACTTACTTATAAGAATTATTCGTAGGAATTTAAACACATTCGTACTAAAAATCAAAACAAATAATGGACAAAAATAAAGCATAGGTTGTGTATACATACATACATATAAGTTTATCATAATACATGGTACACACTTATCGATGTATGTATGTATGTATGTATGTTTACATATATACAAGGAAATCGAATTGCCTGCTCAACAGGTTAAGCTGCTTTAATAGTAATAATAATACTTTGGCGCTTACACTTTAGCTAAGTTTTTGGCCGAGCTTCTCATCCAATTTGTGACGTGCGTCCTGATTTTATAGCACAAATGGCGGGGCTTACAATTTTAAGCAGCCTCCGAACGGTGTTTTTAATTTAGATGTTGATTGGACCAGGAATAGAACTTGGGTATTACGGAGTGGCAGTAAGCACCTCTAACCACACAGCCACAGCGGCCGCCCCCGTTTTAGTTGCTTTAACGACATGAAATTTAAAGACTATTGAAGAAATGAGGAAGCCAATTTTCTCAGACTGGATTTAGCGATTATAAAACCGTATGTTATACATATGTATGTACAAATATTGTTTACTGGTCAATAATCAACGGTTCATTTCAGGTAAATATACTACACACATAAATAAATACAAGCGCATGTATGTATGTATGTAAATGAGCTTAGAGTGAGTAATGAATTTGTGTTTTTGCGAACCCCCCTGCGAAAACCGCGACTACTCCAAAGAGTACTCTCTAAGGGTCTAGGAGTGGACCAAAATTTACAGAAATGTATATAAAAACGTAGTCCAATTAACATGGCGATGTATGTCCTAGGGGAGGACCATATATTCCAACGGTGCACAAAACTACTCCAACGGATTACTGGTGTACCTATTTACCTCTTGGCAACACAGCTCAATAAACATCGTATAGTGATTATGATTGTGGGGATACTCCAAACACGATATTGATATATGTACATGCATACATACATAAATACTCGTAATCAGCTGTCCATGCCGTTAACAAATAGTGGTGCCCCCCACTTTTGCCCCTGTGGTAGAATCGCTTACCTCATCAACACGTTTTAAATTTTCGCACCATCACACAAAGCGAGCAAACGTGAATTGCAAATGACAGTCAAAATAAAGAAAAGAAAAAAACACTTACGTATATGCATACATAATACAAAACATGTTTATTGCTTAAGCTATAGCGCCTGCCGACTTCATCATTTGCGCGGCCTGCGCGGCTCAGACGCAGCTCAGCTCAAGCCAATGGAACATTTTTCAAACCACTTTTGTACGAGAAAGTCCAATGTCTGTTAGCCAGCGCGTGAAAGCAGCGTTAATATTTATGTTTTAACAAAATTTGAATGTACACGCGTATATTTCGAAATACCTACATATCTGTGAAAGCGGGAATTAAAAAAAATGAAGTACGGATACTAAACGGAAAAATATTGATTTAAGTAAGGAATATCTGAACTGTTATCGCAAAAGATGAATCACTCGAAAACCGGCCGTTGACAGCTTCTACAACAACAATATATGTATATGTACATAAAAGTATAAGTGACAACAATACAATCGAATCACCCAAGTTCTGGGCAAGATGATACTCATCTCAACGCTAATCGGCAATTGGGAAAAGCTAACAGTCAGCAGTCATGCCAATTTGGCGGTGCTGATGTTTCTCTTTATGGTTTGCGCTTTTGAGGTGGTTTTGTTGAAGCTAACCACTATCGGTTCCAGCACAGCGAACGGCTTTGGACGCAGCAACACAGAGGATGATGACTCGAGTGAATACGAGGAGGATATTTACTATGAAGACTTGCGTAACAATTACGAACGCTGGGCGCGAAGACAAATGCGCTACCGGCATCGAGTGCAGCGGCAGGAACAGGAAATGCTGCGCCGATTTCGTGAGCAAGAGCAGCAGCGACAGCGAAATCAAGGGGGCATTTGTTAAATATGCGCTAAATATTTGCGGAGGAGGCAATCAAATTCGAGTACATAATGCCGCCCCAGGGCAAGAGCGAAACGATGAAGTAGGTCTGTAGGTGTCGGCGAAGAATGTGCAAAAATGTGACTGAGAAACTATTATACATATACATACGTACATACACACATACATATGTATGTATGCATACACTATAAGAAAACTATTTGCTAAAATAAAGTTATAAATCCATAGTATGTACGAATATTGGCATGCATTTTTATGTCCAGAAATTTTTTTTTTGTCGTAAGTACCAAAAATCCTATTCTGTTCAGCTACCAAAAATCCGGGTAGGTACATGAAATGTTTGCAAACATAATACATACATAAATTTGTTGGCCATTTTACAAAATTTTTTTTTTTTATTATTCAATCCTGAACGGTTTACCGGCTATCGCGATAACATTTTGGCGACAGTGATCGAGTATGCTTGCAATGATTTCGTAAGTTGGTTCTATATATCTCGTTAGGTGGCACAGGAATGGATATTTTTGATAGGCAGAGTTCATGCTTCGTTTGTGAGTTTATACCTGCATATGTATGTATGTATGTAATACATATATTTACATACATTTATAAAAATCGTTGCATCATGTGGCCCATTTGTGCCATATTAGAGTACATACTTACAAAATGCTCCTCTGTAATGCCGTAGCGGACCAACTCGCGTCTCTACACCAGCTTATTGTTACCCGTTTATTGCCCCTATTTTAACGATCGTTATCACTATACGATACGATGTCTATTGGGCTGTGTTGCCAAGAGGTATGGAGTAATGGAGTAATCCCTTGCAGTAGTTTTGTGGCACTCTGATGTAATGCAGAGCTGGAGTATATGGTCGTGCCCTAGGACATCGCAATTCCAATTAGACCACATTTTTATATGCATTTCGGTTAACTTTGGTGGATTCTTTGAGCCTTAGAGAGTAACTACTATTTATATGCCTGCATGGAGTAATAATAATAGATTGGCGCTTACACATTGGGTTTAGCCGAGCTTATCCTCCGATTTGTGGCGTGCGGTTGGATGTTGTCACACACAGGTGAGGGACCTATAGTTTTACGCAGACTCCGAACCTCGATTTTATTTTTATAAGAAACTGTTTTTCATGGGGTAAATACACTCGGTGGTCATTGCCTGCCGAGGTGCGACAGCTATTAAAAATTTTTTTTTTTTTTATGTTGGGTTGAACCGGGCTTGAACCCAGGCCCTGTGGAATGGTAGCCAACCACCATACCACCGCGGCCGCGCGTACATGGAGTAGGGATTTTTTCAGGGTATGGACCTTCCGCATTAATTTTAACATTCGCATTCGCAATAATCTGTGCGGAGCTTGTGCGAATGTTGTGCAAGTCGTAACTAATCAAGAAATTGTGGGCACTGATTGTGATCCAATTCGGCTGCCATCACTTTGAAAGCAGAATTTTCTTCGAAATTGTCATCCCTGGAAATTGATAATAGAATCGATAACAAAATCGATAAATATCGATAACAAAATCGATGAATATCGATAACAAAATCGGTAAATATCGATAACAAAATCGATAAATA
>NW_016169276.1:9246-17717 GCF_001687245.7 Rhagoletis zephyria
AATTTTCCAATTTACTCCCAACCAACCAACTGCCTCTAAAGAAGTTTCACTTCAAAACATCTTTCGAGAAAACTGATTTACTCGAGCCAAAAAATATATTCGAGAAATTTAATTTCTCGAGTTCGTCTCGAATTCGATACGATGCCACCCTCGGTTTTTTTGTTGTTTATTGGGTTTCTATTACTGCAACAACTTCCACATTAAAATTATGCAACACAAGCTGCGATGCAGCTGCTAAGATGCATGCAATGCGAAACTTACGACACAAACTTCAAATGTGGTGCGGGATGTTAAAAACTGTGTTTGTCAATAAAAACAACAAAAACTATTACACAGCTAGCAGCATAACTTTCACATTCGTCTACCATCTACTGAGCGATGTGACTTGCAGACAACCGGTCTTTGAATTTACGTACACTTTTTGGTTTTTTATAAAATATTTCGAAATTGGAAAAAACCATGTACATCAAAAATATTATGACCTTTCATTCCATAAAGTTAGTTCCTTAAGTATAAATAAATATATAAAGTAAAGTGATGCAGTGCCTAAGGCCATAAAAAAGTAGTATAATGTCTAACATACATACATATCTTGAAAGTGGTCGCTTATGTTCAGATTATCTCCATCCAAAGTGGTTTCACACGATCAGCCCAATACTTAATACTCCCGGGGAGATCGTTCTCCGAGAATTTGTTTCCCCCAAAAAAGCAGTCCTCTAATAATTAATTCCCAGGGAGTAGCATTTTCCCGAACATTTGGGAGGAGGAAATTTGAATTTCGAAAAAGCTGTTTGACAAGTTTTTGACACCTCAACTCCGACCTTTAATATAAAAAATCGTCAGGGAATTTTTATTAATGATAGGAGGAAAGGAGAAAAAGAGAAAACTCCCAGGGAGTTTCTGTTCAGAATCGGCCTATAGATGCCACTTTTTAAATATGGAAAGGCAGCATACCGTGTAAACACGAATAAAACACAAAGCAGAGACAGGGTCATCTGTTGGGTTTATTTCGTTTTCAAAGAACGTAATTTTATATGCTATAAATTTAACAGACAGATACAAATATACTAACGACCAAGGTTAGAGCTACGACAAGCCCAAATCGGAGTAAATAACATGAAAAATCGCAGCAGAAAATAAAATTCTGTAATAGATTTTTATACATCGTTCGTTTACATACATATATTTAGATATACAAACATATATAATAAAAATACGAAAATTTAGTTAATTATTTTTAAAAAACTTATTTATGTCATAAATTAAAAATTACACATGCCTGCGAAATTTAACTGTATTTGCCCCTTCCGATAATTATGGACCTCTAGCAATACATCGGTGAAAACTGCATTCAAATCCATGCATTCGTTTTCGAGTGATGCGCGTGCAAACATACAGACAGACAGGCAGACAAATATTCTAAAAATGGTTGATAAAGACCCCCCACATACATTTTTCTTTAATATGTATAATGTACAGACATCGACCTGTTACAATTTTATTGCATATATGTACAGATTACTACAATAAATATGCATACATGTCTGTTGTTTTTACATAGTAAAAAGTATATTATTTAATTGTCCATTGCAGCAAAATCGGTGAAAGACGAATTTTTAGGAGGGGATCAAAAAACGAAAATAACTGCAATGTTTGTTCCGGCCAAATCAAACAAGTTGATGATTCCAACAGGTAAGCAATTGTGTGAGATTATTTCTTCTATATTTTTTTTTGTGGCAACTGCTAATTTGGTTTTGTGTGCCCCTTGCAACTACTAATTGAATGTACATATCGCTCGTTTGCTGGAAAACGTGAAAAAATTAAAAATCGGAGAAAACTGGTTTCAAATTATTTTTTCCATTTGGAAATCAAACAAAAATACATACAATAATTATAATCATAAAATTTAACTCGGAGGTTCCTTATCGCCTGTTAATAAATTGCCTCATGTAAATGCATCTTTAGCTTAGCATTAGAGTAGGCTAGTGTGCCAATAGCCCAGCCCGCAGAGAAACGTAAATTTTGGCGACAGTGCGGTCTCGTACAATTCGCCGTATCCGGAAACTTACAGAAACCGACCACAATTTTCGTTCATTTAGGTATCCAAAAACGTTCGACGCGTTCGAATAGATGAAAGCAATAATTGTATGTAAAAGGGTCAAGAAACAAATTGCCATTATTTCGCGTGTGTGTCCAAGGAATTTTGACATTTTTTATACCTCACAGCCTGTTGCCTCACTCTTTCCTCAAGAAATAATGGAACGGGCATATATTTCTGTTGCAAACCTGGGTTGCCTTGTGCTCTTTTTTCACAAAAAACTTTNAGAAAGCGTAGCAAATTTCTTAAGAACTGCGTACTGCCTCAAGAAAATTTCTTAGCCATTTCGTGTACGTCATTCTATATGGAGTTTTTGCTTTTCTTGAGAGCTGCATACTGGCATTTAAGCTGAACATTTGAAAGCATCTATACAACGGCAGTGACTGAAGGTGCAGAGGAGTTTGCCTGTTTGTTAGTTTTCAGAAGGTGCCGGGTTCGAATTCCGTCAGGCGCTTTCTTAATTTTTTATTTTATTTTTTTTTTCGAACCATGAAAAAGCATCTGCGAAGTGAGAAGAGCGTATCGAACTAAAATTTCAATCAGACGAATTTCAGAAAACAGCCAAAAGCGTATCCGTTTAAAAACAATTATCGGTACTTGTCTGTACATACATACGTTTCTGCCGCACACTTTAGTGGAAAAACGGATCGTCAAAGTATCCGAAAACGGAATCGGTAAGCGGACAAAAATCCGCATTTCATCCACTCTTTTTCATTTTTCGAATGCATTTCGGATCGGATTTGATTTGCATTGGAAAAAACTCGAAATTGTGTGCGTTACATAAAAAAATTTTTTTTTTGTTTCTAAAATCACGAATCAAATTTATTTTTTCGGCAAATCAGCGCTTAGCATTCCAATTTAGATATGGCTGTATTAGTAAAAAAAATTTAAAAAATCGGACAATAACCACGCCCACATCTCATATAACGGTAATTTAGAGAAATACAAAATCTTCGATAAATCAGTAAATATTAAAGCAAATTTATTCAAAATTGATGCTTGCAACAATTCTTTACCAAGAAATACGTTAAGGGTATGGGCGTGGCACCGCCCACTTATGATCACATATATGTATCTCGCTAACCGTTCTAGCAATTTGTACCAAGCAAAACGTTGAAAATTGTGGAAATCGGACTAAAATTACGGCCGCTTTTCATATAACGGTAAATTTCAGAAATGCTTGAAACTTCAATATTTCGAAATTTAAGGACGCTAATTTACTCAAAATTGATACACCCCGGCTTACCATCTAGCGGTAGCTTTCGGAAAGTTTAAAAAACATATATTTAATACTTGCGCCGGGTATTTAATGTTCGGCTCCACCCGAACTTAGACTTTCTTACTTGTTTGAGTTGTAATAGTGCTTTTAGTAAATGGCCGAAAGGCACACACAACTTGATATATTCCATTCCAAAAGCGACGGGCATAGACCTCTGCTAAATTTCATCTAGCCCTCTGATAACCTTTTAACTTTTTCTTATAATTTTAAGCTTTGTCACGTGTTACTTATGCAACAGAAGAATATGTCGTGGTGCGAATTGCTCGATTTGGTTGGCGAAATCGGGACAATGGGAATGCCAATTATGTAACTCCTCGAAGGAGTCGCTAGCACATACTCAGTCTTGGGTTGCCGAGCAAATGAGCTTCAATCATCAGAAGCTTGTTAGTCCTCTGAGAGCGCGAAGTGAAATTTACATACCGATTGGCGATTTTAATGAAAGTTCCATACGTAAGTATAGCAAAAAGCTACAAGCTTTTGTTTCCCGAACAAGTAAATAAAGCACACAAGCAAATATTGAAACTGTATATTTCTAATAGATTTTTACTTAATTGCAGATTTTGAAAGTGTTAGCCAAGTGGGTATGAATCTTGATGTCATCCCCGCCGAGCAAAAGCTTAAAATACGAGAGTATGTGGAGGAAGTGGTGGCCAAGCTGTTGGGTGGTTCACTGGATCAAATACGCGTCAATCAATTGTCGAAAAGTGAGACTTGTAAGTATATGCATGTATTGGAATTGGATTTTTTAGTTCACTTTAAAGATTAGTTCACTTATAGTGCGTTCAGCTCAATGAACTAGCTCTTCTGAGTCTTTGATCGTTCACCTAATTGAACTATAGTTCACCTAATTGAACTAGTTCGGTAGTAGGAACTGAGTTACAAAACAACAAAAATGCATGTTTTATAACACATATGTACATAATAGAATGCAATAACGACACAATCCAGTCGTCTTCATTCATTCGTCTTTCTCCAAAATCACGAAAGGATTTTTATAGAAATTCGGCAGTGTCTTCATTTAATTTTCTTTTATTCAATTTTGCCTTCGAAATGCGAGAAAATTGCGCATCGCTTTTACATCTGAAAGATAAAGTCTTTTGTTAAACAACAAATCTCAAAAACTCAACAAAAATACTTACTCTTTAACGCAAATTGCACTAAACGATGTAAAACATTGAAAATTAAATGAAATAAAATGTCTTTTTAGCGCGAATTCCGATTAGCTGTTTATTTATGCCCTTCCAACGATATGTGTTGTAAAATTACATTCCCATTTTTATTGGAGTGTTGCCACAGAAAGCTTTGGTTCACTTTAATGATCGAACTAATGAACTAGTTCAATTTAAAGATCTGGCTCTTCCGCTCTTTAGTTCAAAAGCTCCCCAAGCCTAGTATGTATGTATGTGATTACAGATTATCTGTATTTAGCATAATTTTAAGATATTTCATACACACACGTCACCGAACTCCGACATACTATACATATCTTTAGTAGGTATAGTTTAGAAAGGGCGTAACTCAACATCGTCGCTGAAATACAAAAAGCCCTAACTAAAAATGCAAAATTCACTTGATTGATTGATTATTGTGATAAGCAATAAAAAATTTTAATTAGTTCTGTTTTTTTTTTTTGCATTGAGCGACGATGTGAGATACGCGTTTCCATACCATACTTATACCATACTATGCCTGGTATTCATTACCCTCTGTCTTCAATTTTCACAAAAATCGACACTGATGATATAAGGTCTTGTTAGAAGCATTTACTATTGGATTACAAAGTTAAAATGTGGTCAGAGTTAAGTCCCAGATGGGTTCTAACATCAGGGAGTTGTTTTTGTGAAAAGTGTAGATAATTAGAGTATTCACACTTTCACATTTTTTTCGTTAACTATACATATATAAAAATATACTGGATTCTATATCATAAACCATATAAATCTATGTTCACAACTTTGTGCAAAATTTACGAAAATTTTACAAATTTCAAAAAAAAAAATTATCAAAATTTTAAACTTTTTATTCATAAAATCTACTTTTATATGAAATAAAATGCGCAAGACCCTCGAAAAAAGATTTCAAAAATCAACGGTATTTTCAGAATTTTATAACTTCCACTTTATTATCCCGAAATTGAATAGGCTACAAAACTGCATACCTAAGAAGTTTTTAAAAATTCTGAGAAAGCGAATAATTTTAATGGCATTTTTTTAAATTTGTTAAACTTTTTTGAATTGTGCACAAAGTTTTAAATTTTGACTTTCTGCTATATATTTATTAAATATTAAGGAAAAAAATTATTACGTAAAACATTGTGAATATTGTAAAAAAGAAAAGTGTGCCATTTACGTACATACAATGTATTTTATTGCTACGCCTACATGTTTTTAATTATTTGTTTTAATTTGGAAACGCTGAAAGTATCGCTTGAGAGACTTGCCATTGTATACTTTATATTTAGAAGAAAGTTGAATAAAATATTTTCATTTTATTTGTTCCCGAATAAATTACTTACTTCATGAACTACTCAACTCTAATACAAATGAGTTTTCTAATGTATCTCACCTCTCGTTTTAAATATTCACATATGGACATGGACCATACAGACTTACAGCTCTTTGAGCGATATCACTCAAAATTGAGTAACATTTTTATCAACTTGGAAAATGAGTTGAGCAATAAAGCTCTTAATGGAGGTGAGTTTGCTGGTAAAAGTTTTCCAAGAAGCTTTTTAAACCAGTTCTCTATTATAACTATTTAAAGCGTATTTCGAATTTTGATGCTTGCGATCGATTGAGGATGCTTCCAAAGTTATGCATTGCTCCAATGAATAATAGCATGCTTTCGTTAATTGTAAATTATTTAAATGTAGCTGATTTGCATGTAATTTACTCGTATTACACTTGCTGGCTGGCTGGCTGGCCGTATATGTAGCCATTAGGTGACACTTCGTATGGCTAAGTATTAATTATACGCCAAGGCACACCCTCTTTGCTGTGTGATAGGCTGGAATTATTTTGCGGAGTTTTGTTGTGGAAATTCAACTGGGATTTCATACCAAAAGACCTTCGTTGTATTATCGCTCGTATCTGCGAAATGATGAGGTGTTGCTGAACTAAATTAAATTTACTTGCTCTGCCATAAAATTAATAGAAAATAAGTAATAATAGTTGAATCTCAAATACATACATACTTATGTATTTCTAGTAAATTCAGTTAGAATACCACTCAAAACATTTAAAGTAAATCAACCCTTTAGCTCTTTGTGGAACGTTTGAACTATCACACATTTCATATATACATAGTGGCCATATTTACACACGTACATATGTAAATTAGACAATTTCTGCAGCAAGGAAAATGAATGGAAATTTTCCATTTGGACGTAATGTAGAAACATTCATCTTCGTTGCTTAAGCAGGGCAAACACGATTTGTATATTTGTACTGATTTGTACATTTGACAGTTACAGAGTGGGTTTGCTTGGACATTGAAAAATATTGGGCCTCTTGCATAAAAAATGAGCTTTCAGTACAAATTATTCAGCTTACGCTCACTCCATCAGTGAAAAAGTCGAGTCTGAGCTTAAGCTCACCTTTTATGCATGAGGCCCATTGTTTCAACTCCCCCTCTTAAAGAAAGTGTGAGGAAGTTTACTGAGGAGCTTTGCCCGCGCATTACATGGATAGCGAGGAGGAAAGCTGCCCACTAATATCATCGTATGTAAAAAATTAAATTAACTGTCTGACGAAAGCTAATGTTTCCATGATTCCTTGGAAACTGTACAGCATGCATGGAGGAATGTTTCCCTTTCCTAAAGGGATATGTCGGAACTAAATACTAATAAGGCATTCGCTCACTCAGTAATGGGGAAAAGATTGTCGTTTGTTAATTTCGGCTGGTTGTGGGAGATCGCGATTGAAGTTTGGAATGCAATTTCTCAAAAACGCAAAGTCCCAAGTCTCTAAAAATATTACTAGTTCACAAAATTCGTAAATTATTTAATTTTTAATGTTAATTATTAATTAGTTTTGAATTTATGAAGGATTTCCTTTAGTAAAATTTTGCCATAAGCGTCATTTGTCCACAATTTGGCAGCCACTTTGTATGAAATGCGAAAAATTGTGATCAAAATTTCTACTAAATTAACGACACTTTTTACTCAATATCTCGGAAACTAAAGGAGATATGCGAAGACTGATAACACCAATCGAAAGACCTTATGTAAAAATATATAACTGCATCTAGAACTAAAAATCGTCAAAATTGCGCTTACGACAATCTTTTCCCCAGGCGACGATGTGGGTTACTAACACCTTTGCGTTTATGTTTGCTTTTCGGTCACGCTGAGTTTGCCGGGTATACGCATGCGTACGTTTGACAGATAAGTAGAATATACAAGGTCTTATGACAGCAGCTAAGTTGAACCTACGTATGAAACGTATTTTGACTTCCATCCGAAAATTTCAAACGCACTCATATAAATATACATACATATACCTACATTCGCATGCTATAGAGGACCGCTTTTGCAGATACTTTCTCAGTTTTAAGATTTTAATATTAAATTTACATTGAATGAAAGGCTATTGCATAAATAAATATATGAAGGTAATACGTATATACCTTGAATTTCTTTCGACATTTGGTTTACTTTACAAAGGAAAGAACAAAAAACTCGAATCTAAAAATCTACGGGTACAAAAGCAAATAGCAAATGAGAAACATTTATTTCAAGAAATTGACTCTTGTAAAACTTTCAGAGGCAAAAGAAATTTAATAGAATTTTTCTCATCATTGTAAATGGATTCCGATGGCTTTTCGCATTTTTGTTGAGTCGATTTTTATTCTTTAAATTGATTAATTACTTGGTATAAGTGCAGAATACGTACATTTCTCTGATTAAAAATAAATTTATATTTCGATCGATAGAGGTGTTAGTCCTAATCATAACGGTATTACTGGCGTCATTGAAGGTCAAGGAATCAATTTCTCAATTTCTCTTAATTGGAATAACTAAAAAAAAGGAACAGTCCAGCGCCTTCGTCTCCGATACAGCCGCTATATTTAAACGTAGAATACGTGGTATGGTTA